>NC_090729.1:20582701-20595201 GCF_036898095.1 Palaemon carinicauda | reverse complement strand
GGCTTTTTTATTCTTTCATTGTGTTAAAGACTACAGCTATTCTCATCTGATTTAAATCTTCAATATAAGTATGGAATATGCATGAATATAATTTCCCTCCATTAGATAATTGAATTCATACTAAATCTAAACAAAAAACAATATCGTGCATCAATTAAAACCCCAAGTGATTTAACGACTGATAAAAATAATAGAAAAACCTTTCGTATGTTATTTCATATTGGATGATTTCAAAATTCTTGTATTCTCTTTTTATTCCACAATGATCGTGTAATTTTTTTTTTTAATTCAGATAACATACGATCAGATAATTCAGGGTACTAATTGGGTTTATAAATGTAGAGTGATACGTGAGAGAGAGAGAGAGAGAGAGAGAGAGAGAGAGAGAGAGAGAGAGAGAGAGAGAGAGAGAGAGAGAGAGAGAGAGAATTATATCTCATGAAATTGGGTGAGTTCAGATGAAAGAGTATAAAATATTGACATTCATTATTATATTTGATTTTTATAATTACTGAATGATAAATACTCAAAGTAAATTTTTACTTTCATTATCTACTTGTTCAATCATATTTTGCAGAACATATATTTGCAATATATAGTAGGAATATAATCATTAAAATTTCCTTTTAAATTTCTGTAATGATTTCTAAAACAGATTTGTTCATTATTGTTAACGTTTATCACATACTGATGATACGAATAGTCCATATTAAAATAAAACTATTACTTTAAACACCTTGCAGTAAAGTGGTAAGAAAGTTTTACGCAAATATATATAAAAATTATATACCACATAAATACATATTGATAAGAGGAAAGTTGTGGAAAAAATAAAATAGATATGTTTCCTCTCTTTTGAGAATTCTCATAACTTTATAAGATCAAACGAAAAATGTTATCTAACAAGTATATAAATATTCCCCCTGCCATCTTTTTCAATGTAATTTCAACTTTCCAAAATAGATTGGATAAAAACAACATCTTATAACAAGGAACGAAACTTCAACAAACACAACAATACTACTACTAAAGGTTAACAACGGGATTTAATGAAAATGTTAAAATAAGTGAATGACAAACCTGACCAAGGAAAACATATAAATCAATGAATCAGTCTATTTAACTAAAGTGTCATCTTTTTGAAAGATATAGCATTCCTGGGATTATTATTAAATCTACAACAGCAAACAATCCTGCCGTTTCTAGTCCATCAAATAACAAAGGCCTCAGACATGTAAATTCATGTCTGGAGGTTTGGTTATGGTGTGAGAGTTTTATCTGATCGCTCACAGAAAACCAGCCTAGTATGAGTAGCCCTTACTTATACAGCTTTACTGATCAACGTGAAATGCTAAACCTTCTATCTTCTCAAGGTATCCCGAATCAGACATTGTATTAAAGTCTGTATGTCATTAAATAGAATTGATGTAATCGAAATATTAGGAAAAGACAACAAAAGATAAAATGATAACTTTACATATTTTCTTACTATAAAATTCAATACAAAAAGGATATAGAAGAAGGAAGACTATTATATATATATATATATATATATATATATATATATATATATATATATATATATATATATATATATATATATATATATATATATATATATATATATACATATATATATATATATATATATATATATATATATATATATATATATATATATATATATATGCATATATATATATATATATATATATATATATATATATATATATATATATATATATATATATATATATATATATATATATATATTATATATATATGTATATATATAATGTATATATAATGTATATATATATATATATATATATATATATATATATATATATATATATATATATATATATATATATATATATATATATATATATATATATACATATATATATATATATATATATATATATATATATATATATATATGTATATATAAATACATATATATATATATATATATATATATATATATATATATATATATATATATATATATATATATATATATATATATATATATATCACTCACTCACTCACTAAATCCCTTCCAATGCCATCTGAGTCAGCTGCTGAAATGTCTAGCCTCTATTTGCTATATTGAAGGTTTTCACCCAATTATCTCTTGGTCGTTCTCTCGGTCTATTTCCAGCCACTTGACCATGAAGCACTATCTTTGGCCATCTGTCCTGTTCCATTCTCTGTACATGCCCAAACCATCTCCTCTGAATATCTTCCCCTCTAATCAGAATTGTGTCCTCAACACCAGCCATTTCTCTCACTCTCTCGTTCTTAATTCTGTCCTCCCATCTTACACCACAGATTCTTCTCACACATTTTATAGGTAGTAGGTTGGCCAGGGCACCAGCCGCCCGTTGAGATACTACCACTAGAGAGGTATTGGATCCTTTGACTGGCCAGACAGTAATGCATTGGATCCCTCTCTCTGGTCACGGCTTATTTTTTCTTTGCCTACACTTACACAGAATAGTTTGGCCTATTCTTTACATATTCTCGTCTTTCCTCATACACCTGACAACAATGAGATACTTAACACTTCTTCACCCAAGGGGTTAATTACTGTACTGCAATTTGTTCAGTGTACTTTCCTCTTGGTAAGGGTAGAAGAGAATCTTTAGCTGTGGTAAGCAGCCCTTCTAGGAGAGGGACACTCGGATATTAAACCACTGTTCTCTAGTCTTGGGTAGTGCCATAGCCTCTGTACCATGGTCTTCCACTGTCTTGGGTTGGAGTTCTCTTGCTTGAGGGTGCACTCAGGCACACTATTCTATCTTATTATTTTTTTTCTTCTTCTTGTTTTTTTGAAATGGTGTGTTGGGCAGGCTTAATAGAAGGGCCATGGATGCCTGGTGGTTTATCAAGAGGTTGTCTTTTCCTTTTTCTGATTCTTTTTCTACTCAAAACCATCCTTACTGTCCTCCCTTCAGTTGAAGTGGCTATCCTGTTTTCCTGAGGCTAAACTAATTAGTTTAGCTTTTCGATCTCGTGAGATTAAAGCTCTGTTGATGGACCTTGATGCTTATGGAGGTGTAGACCCAAATGGTATTTTTCCTTTGTTTTTTATAAAGACAGCAGATTTCTTAGCTCCAAAGTTATTTGTTATTTTGCGCAAGTTAGCAAGAAGAGGAGCTTTTAGCACTAGTTGGAGAATTGGTAATGTTACTCCTCTATGTAAATGTGTTTGTGGTAGCTCAAGTCCCACTGATTACCGCCCAATTTCCATAACTCCCATATTATCTAAAGTTTTTGAACGTCTTCTGGCAAAACGTCTTAATAGGTTTGCTGAAGGTAATCATCTACTCCCTAGTTTGCAATTTGGTTTTCGTAAAGGCCTTGGAGCATGTGATGCCCTTCTTACAATCTCCAATGCTGTACAGAAATCCCTTGATTGTAGTCGGGAAGTTCGTATGATTGGCCTTGATTTTAGTGCTGCCTTTGACCGTGTTAATCATGAGGCCCTTGTTTTCAAACTGAAACAGTTGGGAGTGGGTGGGTCGTTTCTTAGCATTATTATTGATTTTTTAAGTAATAGATCTCAAAGAGTTGTTGTTGATGGACACCATAGTGATTATAGGAATGTGATATCCGGTGTTCCACAGGGTAGTGTTCTTGGTCCATTACTTTTCATACTATATACACATGACATGTGGTTTGGCCTACAAAACAGGCTTGTTGCATATGCAGATGATGCTACTCTCTTTGCATCAATTCCATCCCCTGAATGTAGATCTAGGGTTGGTGAATCCCTTAATAGAGATTTAGCTAGAATTAGTGCATGGTGCAAATTATGGGGTATGAAGTTGAATCCTAACAAAACTCAAAGTATGATTGTAAGTAGGTCAAGGACGGTGGTTCCTCAACATCCGGATCTCAGTATTGATAATGTTTCTTTAAATATGTATGACTTTCAAAATTTTAGGTGTGATTCTCGACAGTAAATTTACTTTTGAGAAACATATAAGGTCTGTGTCTTCTTCAATTTCACAAAAAAATAGGCTTATTGAGAAAGTCTTTCAAGATTTTCGGTGATCAATCTATTCTGAAGAAGTGTTTTAATTCTTTCATTTTACCTTGTTTTGAGTATTGTTCTCCTGTCTGGTCTTCAGCTGCTGATTCTCATCTTAATTTGTTGGACAGAAACTTACGGTCTATTAAATTTCTTATTCCTGATCTAGATATTAATCTCTGGCACCGTCGTTCAATTAGTTCATTATGTATGTTGCATAAGATTTTTCACAACTCTGACCATCCTTTACATTCAGAACTCCCTGGACAATTCTATCCTGTTCGTAATACTAGGCAGGCAGTTAATTCTAATAGCCAGGCCTTCTCCATCACGAGGCTCAATACTACGCAGTACTCTAGAAGTTTTATTCCAGCTGTGACCAAGTTGTGGAATGATCTTCCTAATCGGGTGGTTGAATCAGTAGAACTTCAAAAGTTCAAAGTTGGAGCAAATGCTTTTTTGTTGACCAGGCGGACATAGTCTTTTTTATAGTTTATTTATGACATATTTGTTTTTGATGTTGTTGATAGTTTATTATATGACATGTCTGTTTTGACGTGGTTTCTTGTTTTAGAATGATTTATTGTTAATTTGTTCGCTTCATTTATTTATTTCCTTATTTCCTTTCCTCACTGGGCTATTTTTCCCTGTTGGAGCCCCTGGGCTTATAGCATCTTGCTTTTTCAACTAGGGTTGTAGCTTTGATAGTAATAATAATAATAATAATAATTTCAAAGGCTATATATATATATATATATATATATATATATATATATATATATATATATATATATATATATATATATATATATGTATATATATATATATATATATATATATATATATATATATATATATATATATATATATATATACATATATATATATATATGTATGCATATATATATATATATATATATATATATATATATATATATATATATATATATATATATATATATATATATATATATATATATATATATATATTTGTGTGTGTGTGTGTGTGTGTGTGTGTGTGTGTGTAATTTTCAACACAACAGTACTCCTAAAATAAGTTTCTTGGTATGGAAACACCTAAAATATTGAAATAAAATTTAGTTTGAGCCAGGTTTCCTTGAACATAAGTATATAGGGCCATTTTCGTTTATTCTTTATTTTAAAAGCAATATTCTAAATATTTCCTTTCCTTGCATATTTGAGCTTCTGCCACGAGCAATTTATTACAGGCATTCAGATTTTTGTATTAATTCTACAGATTTTTTAGTTGATTATTTCCATGCTGATAAATTTCAAGAGGGGAAAAAAATTAAAAAAACTTTTATTAACCAGCATATAATTTTCCTACTATATGAAGAAGCCTGAGGTTTATATATTTTTCCAAATAGGTCCAGATTGACGGTATAATCATAGAAACACACATTCACATAAATGCATTAATACTGCTCAGGCAAATTGACCCCAATAGGACACCAGGCGATTGCACAGATTTTTTTTATTCCATTTCTCTCCAACGGCTTCTAGTCAACGTGAGTTTCATAGGAACATCTTCAATACACCGTATCAACAATATTGAGTAACTGAGATACACTTCTGTCTTCAATATATTAGGAGATACAGCGTTTGTGGTCACTATGTGGTAACTATTTTACTTTACAAGTAACATTTTTACATTTTGACATATTTTGAATAATCGATCTCTAAAATATTTGGTAATAAAGCTTTCCTAATAAGACTTCTGGTGAGTATGCGGTAGGAACGTGTGGTGTTAAAATGGTACAGTATCGCGTTATTTTACCACATTTCCTTGTTATTCTGCTTATGAAACTAATATCTAGCATTATTCATGATTTTTTTCAAATCCCTTGACGTGAGCATGAGCTCAGAATGATTGATTGATTTGAGGTTTTATGGAATCCCGACATGTAAGGTCATTGTCGAATTGATCGGAAATATGTCCTCCGATAAAGAGAGAATAATGGAACTTATTCCCTCTATGATAATGGTTATTGTTTCGAAATGAAACATACGGTCTTAGGAATGAGCTTGTCATCCGAGAGGTCGGATCCTCCACCAACTACTTTCTCCTCTGATACCTCCATCACATCATTGCTGGTTATCGGCGTCAATACCTTCGATGTCAGGATGCCATAGATATTGAAATCATTCATTCATTAATTCCAGGTTACCTTTTATATGACACAAAAAAGGAAGAACCTTAGTTCTAATACAGTAACATCCCCCATTTTCACCACACCATTGAAATTCCTCAGTTGCTCTTCCAGAGTGTAATTCCTCGTAGATCCTTCCGAAGTGTATTTTCCAAATTTTTGCAACTTCAGTGCAGAATCATTTGAGCCACCTAATTCCCAGGCTCCATTTATGCCATCCCTATTTGTACCTATCAAATGCCACCCCACATTTGGGCCTCATAGATGATACCCCTTGCTTTTGCCACCCCAGTGCTAAACCATGCTTGTTCCACCTCATCTGTTCTTTCCTCGTCTCCTATTGGTACTTCACTGAATAGATGTTATATGTTCACAAAGTCTTTCGAAGTGATACCCTGATTATGATATGGTTTTTATTTTAGTGTATTGAAGGATGATACGGGCACCTGCATAAAAGTTCCAAGCTCATCCATCCAAATTTAGGTACCGTCCGGGCACCATGTATAGAATTATTTCATAAATTAGGGAGAACTATAAAAGTTTGATTCACCATTCTAAAATGGTAGGAGGGGTGGTTGGTGATCAAACTAAGTATGATATCTCCTTGCGTCGTCAATCTGTTAGGACTATAAGGGCATATAATGGTAAATGTAATGCCTCACCATCAATATTTTCTTAACCTTCAGGCAACATTTAGTAAAACCAAGGATTTTGGAAAAATAGTTTACATCCCTTTTTTCGGATTTAAGGAAAGTAGTAACTCAAAACTGCCATGCTGAGATCAAAGAGGCTTATCATCCTTAAATATATAAAGGGTTCCTTACTTGTGATAAATACTGAAGGAATTGTTAAACATCTGTGGTCCAAGTTATTATTACAATGACAGTTTTTCACCACACCTGAGCAGGGTAGTGACCATTGCTACCATATTACAAATCAAAGACCAGTAGATAATAAGAAACAAACTTTTCATTAGCTAATATGTATTTATATAAAATTTCCCTTCTAAATAGCCAGCAATTCTAGAAATTTGATATAATTTGGTTTCTTAATACAATAATAAATGTAATACAGTTTTGTAAAAGTTACCTAAATAACTATCAATATAAGATATAAACTCCGATACATAGTATTAATGACAATTATTAAAAGAGAAATGACAATAATTATACGAATTTACTTTTCGCTAACAAATGTCCTTTTACAAGACAATATCACAAATGAACAACTTCACAGCAACATAAACTGCTGAGTTTTATGCCTTGCCTCTAAGAGAATTTAATTGGTTTTATCTTCTTTTCATGTGTCACCGAGTGTTTGCAGCGTTTGATTTATGCTAATGCAAAAAATTTAAAATGGTGCGTAAGTTAGGCGCTAAGTTTAGCTCTACCGAGAAATGAGAACATTGTCATAGATCTTGTCACGTATTGTGAGCTCTGAGACACTTCCATTCCTGGTCGGTCGCGCTGTAAATGCTGAACTTGCATTCTTGAGATGTTGTCCATTCGATCGGGTTGGATTAACCAAGAAGAAAGTAGTGAAAATTGAAGTGAATAGTTCAATTAATCCTGTAGAGTTATATATTAGAAAAAAAAAGTAAAATAATTGAACTTTGAAATATTTCAGTATATGAATAGTCCATTTCCAAATGTGCAAAGAATTTCCAATAGAAATTACTGTAAGAGAAAGAGAGAACAAATAATGAAATTCATTTCATTCATCAGGTTAAAATGGTTCATCAATCATCTCATTTGATTAGTTTAGTTATTCACTATAGATTTATAATGATATCAACTTATGTATTTTATCGTTGATTATTTCGAGTTTAATTTGTACCTGTGATTAAATAAATTTTCTCTCTCTCTCTCTCTCTCTCTCTCTCTCTCTCTCTCTCTCTCTCTCTCTCTCTCTCTCTCTCTCTCTCTCTCTCACTGCATTCATAATGTACCTGATAAATCATAGAGGAACCTTATAAAAAATATAGCAATATTAGCTTTGTCATTTACCGACAGAAAAATCTTATCAGCATTTAACCACAAACCGTCTGCTATTTGTACCTTTGCTTTAGCCACCGTCTCCCGATTCCTGGATATTAAGGGCTAACCTTTTAGATACCTTTATCGTTTCTTATCCATGTAGTTACCAGTTAACATACATATATGCACATTGGATATGATACCTTTAAATTTAAATATACAGATGAAAATCGATTAATGATTCAGTTGTGGATATTATTGTTACGCCATTGTTACTTACCATCATACGCTGAATATCCTCGACCAACGTAGGCCACAAATAGTAAGAATGTAAGTTCTTTGCTCAACCTTTACCTCCACCTGAACGCCCCTGTTTTCTTAAACGGTAATTCCTTGAATGCTTCCTCATTACAGTTGACCAAAATCATTATAAAGAAAATAAAAGAAAAAAACAATATTACGTTTTGTCCATGGTTTGTACCCTACTCCAGATATAATATTTCTTTAAATTTTCTCCTGTCCCTTACACTTACTTAACAAACGTACATCCCTGTACTCTATCTAATAAAGCATAAGGTTTTAAAGACCGTTCCAGAATGGCAGTATCATAGTACCGCACTTACAAACAGATAACTTGGATGGAAGTGCCGAGGATTCTTTACCGAGTAGAGAGTACTGGAACTAAGATACTTCAAGCTGTTGTAGAGAGTGAGGCAGTTTCAGATGAACTGGAATCATGGACTGAGGTAATATTCAAATGTGGAGCTTCTAAGAGAACTTCAAAGCTTCTTGTCTTAAGATGCGTTTCACAATCGAGGCCTGTAGTGATCTGCATCAACTCCTTTGCAACCTTGGAATATTCTGCTACATAGTGGAAAGAAGAAAAACTACATGGAGAGCAGTACAAAAAATGTTTAATTGCTGAGAAAAAGCAGGTGTCTTAAGGAAATGCGCCGCTACAAATGGAATCGAGTGACACTCGAGTCCGAGATCAATGAATATCACAAGCTAATTTCTGACGGAGCAAGTAAGCTTCAAAAGTCATCTGCTTTGAGCAACAGGTGACGTTCCAAAAGAACTGCCGTCAACCTAACTGCATAACATAAAATGGAATCAAAATCTTCAATGAAAATGCAGGGACCTCTTAAGAACAGTCATGAAGTTCTTGTGAAGCCTTGTTAAAGAATCATTTATGTATTTAAGAATATATGCAAATATTCATCTTTATTTTTCAAAGAATCTAAAGTTTTATATTTACCAGTTTTCCTTAATAAGTTTCAGAGTTTCTAAATATATTAGTATCAAAAACTTTTCACCACCATCATCTTTATATCCAAGTCTAATTCCATCACTGAACTAATGTTAATTCGGAAGTGACTCGAAACACGTGTCGATACTAAATAATTAATGCAGAAACTTTAATGCATTTTCCTGTTACCCTCAAGATTATCTGAAGGAATTTTGAACGTCACTAATGCATTGTGTGTTCATTATATATATATATATATATATATATATATATATATATATATATATATATATATATATATATATATATATATATATATATATATATATTTATATATATATATACATGTATATATATATATATAAATATATATATATATATATATATATATATATATATATATATATATATATATATATATATGACAGAGAGAGAGAGAGAGAGAGAGAGAGAGAGAGAGAGAGAGAGAGAGAGAGAATTAGGATGAAAGAGATAATTTAGAAAAAATATAATAAATGTATTAAAACAGTAGATGTTTGTTTAGTCAGCCATGTAAAAAAAAATCACAAAATCAAGAGTCATCCCATGATAATTATAGGGATATGATATGGTTTTTAAGGTATTTCAGATAATTGGATTAGTAGAAAAATTTATGTAGATCAAAAGGTCTTATTGTCCGAACAAAATTGTTCGCAATCAAGGTTATATTTTCCTCATTGTAATAGAGTCCACTCAGAGAGAGAGAGAGAGAGAGAGAGAGAGAGAGAGAGAGAGAGAGAGAGAGAGAGAGAGAGAGAGAGAGGGAGGGAGAGAGAGAGAGAGCTATTCATTAGGTCACTGTGATAATTTAAAGCAAACTGTTACTTTGAGTGAATTCTGAGAATTTACACAATTTCTGAAAATAATCCCATGTTGAAGTGAAAATACGAAGTCCCAATTGAACAAGGAATACGTTACCGTTTGAGAATCCTGCTGACATATTCTAGGAGTCTTACATACGAATTCCACAACTTCCATTGCAAAAGAAGAAAAAGAATTTTTAACAACATCCAGCAAAATATTTTGAAAAAAAATTATCATTAAATACAAGAGTTTACTTTTTACCTTCACTAACAATTATTCCCATTTACATGACAGCGTGAGACATTGCCTGTCAGGAACAATTCTTATCAGATTATAGCAATGGGGTTTATGACTTACCTAAAAGGCCCGAAGTAGCCAACCCCTACCAAATCCTGACTTATTAGACACGTAAGAAAGTTGTTGCCGAGTCTTCACGGCTTTTGATTTATGCTAATGCATGAAGCTCAAAACTTTTACCTAAGTTGGACGAGGAATATACTCGCATACGAGGAATGAAAACAAACTAATAGATCTTATGATGTTATGAGAGTGCTGCAGCTCTTACGCTCTTGGTTGGACGCCCCATAGATAGCTTTGCGTTTATTATGTTGCTATTAATACCTGATTGAATCCAAAAGCAGAGGAAGACGAGAGTTGAGAGAGTAAATTCAAGTGAAATTACAGACCTTATATAGCACTATCCATGCTCATAAAAAAAAAAAAAAAAAGAGATGAGTAATGTATATTAAAAGGAAAAATGCAATTTGCTACGAATTATTCACTTTAGAAAATAATAATATACAGTATATGATAACCACCAATAAAATTGTTTTCAAATTCCTATCAATGAAATAATATGATTATTTATTGCGCAGGATATATTATTATTATTTTTTTTTTTTTTTAAATCATCGCTAAGAATTGCTACATATGAATTAAATTAGGATTCATAAATGAATCAGTGTAATTGCGTAAAGATTTTTTATCATTTAGAGTCGATACAATATAAACACAGTAAATTATGATGTCAAAAATAAACATATTTCGATAATCTTACCTGTCTTTTTTTTATATTAGATCGTGAAGGTAAAATTTCACGCCAAATATTTGTAACGTCTCTCTCTCTCTCTCTCTCTCTCTCTCTCTCTCTCTCTCTCTCTCTCTCTCTCTCTCTCTCTCTCTCTCTCGTTTAAACACACTCACAGAAAAAGGCACATCTTATTTCTATTCAAATGAAAGATTTCCAATGCCATTATATGAGAATATCTCTCTCTCTCTCTCTCTCTCTCTCTCTCTCTCTCTCTCTCTCTCTCTCTCTCTCTCTCTCTCTCTCTCTCTCTCTCTCTTTATATATATATATATATATATATATATATATATATATATATATATATATATATATATATATATATATATATATATATATATATATATATATATATATAAGTATATACCTTTATAAACAGCCTTATTATAGATATGTTTGAAAAAATTAGAGTACTATACGAGGAGGCTGTTAGTTTATAACAGAAAGACGACATGAATGCTACTGTGTTTATTGAACAAGACAACAAGCTTATATACAAATAGCTGATAGTAAGAATGACAATAAATTTCATACAGTAAAAAGCATGTTATAACAAGTTTAAACAGTTTCATTATCAGTGAGAGAGAGAGAGAGAGAGAGAGAGAGAGAGAGAGAGAGAGAGAGAGAGAGAGAGAGAGAGAGAGATAAGTTATTAAGAAATAGTGTTACAGTGTACGAGTGTGTATGACACTTGTACCAACCATATTTCACACCATCGTACATAGTAACGACTTTTCTCTTTTTATTTGTATATAGTCTCCTTTGTATCTTCGCTCTCCCCTCGCAATGAAAACGACCTGATTCAACTTGTCTGTTCTTCTCACCTTAAATGTTAACAGGAACTGTTGTTAGCTGAACAGGAAACAGCCTGTTATATGTTATGGCCTTCATGCCCGCAATTGATGTATATAAAAACCGATGTTCAGGAATAAAGTTGCTCAGTTGCTTTCAACCTGCTTTTGAGTCACAACCTCTCTTTGCTCATCACACGCACTTGCGGTACATGGCTCTCCCCTTAAAAAAGACATACATAGGAAATAGGGAGCCCTGCTAACGAGAGGCGCACTGTAGTCGAGTCATCTTGCAGAAGATATGCAGTTTTAGGCGATCAATAGAGACCAAGTCTTCTTTG
>NC_090729.1:20552701-20577701 GCF_036898095.1 Palaemon carinicauda | reverse complement strand
TCTAGCAAGCCTCCTCCTACAATAAAAACTGCGTGAATGATTCAGCCTGAGGTACCCTGGCTAGATGTTACAAAGAGGAACCTTAAAAGAGTATCCTCAGCAGATGAAGCCCAATCCTAAGGTAGAGAGCACATTCAGTAGATGCTTAGTACTATATTTTTGTTGAACATTGACTGCAAAATTTATTTGTAGAGCGGATATAGTAAAAACTTGGTCAAGCTGCTGTTGTGCTAGCATATGAAATGATGAAATGGCTGTACATTTCCTATTCCATTTTCCGTGATATCCTTGGTTTTTTGAGGCATTATAATATTTGTAGTATGTACATCTAAATCAGTTAGGAAATTTTCTGCTGGGGCATACTGATCATTTTCATATACTCGTGACCTTTTATCTTGAACAGTTATTTTGGAGGCAGTGAATACAATCCAAAGTCACCGTTCTTTTTTGGCATGAATACTGTTTTTTTTTTTTTTTTTTTTTTTTTATAGCAGGCATCAGTTAATATTTTATTCCATGTGACACGGGAACAGCAATGTCTTACTCATATATTTTACTATAATATGAATTGGTAGCTAATCCTCATAGCCATAAAAACTCTTAATTGGAGTAAATTGACATTCCTCGCTATTTTTTTTTTTTTCACCTGGTAGGTGGAAGCATGAATTATTGCCTTCCAAACTGTGAACTTTTGTCATAACCACGTTTAATAACAGAAAATTTATGATAGTGTTTTTGTTAAGGAGGCTGAATGGTTTCTTGCTTAAGCAACAACTAAATAAACTAAATTACATAAGTAAGTATATATTCTTTTTCCAGACTTATCATTACCATGAAGTCTCTATACGATGCATAGATTTACGATCACAAGAATATTTTTAATTTTTTTTTTTTTTAATATTACATGATGTTACTTTTCCACAAAAAAAAAAAAAAATAAAAATAAAGAGACAATCATGAGCCAAAACAAAATCTGACACCAGTGACGTTGTAGGCACTTGACATGTTTCCTTTCTTGCCTGGAAAGTTTCAGCAGCCTTTGCTTTTGTATGAACCTCTTTACATTTTTCATGCACTTATACATATATCAGTCCATATAACATTTAAGGTTTTCTATCTTTCTATTTGATTTTATCGGTCAGTGTTATTACACCTTTCTATTTAAAATGTCAGGTCTCATCCTCCAAAAAGCTGTCCATTATAAATTAAGTTATCTTTTAGAGTAAGACATTTTCCCTATTCTGAAATCAACGTAAAGTTACCTGTCTCTTGTCATAGCCCTGAAACGAATTAAACACGTGAAGCCTTTTTTTTTTTTTGCAATATAGAACGCAAGAAAAATTATCACCGCAGACTCGGTGTAAAAAATTAAAAAAAGATGCTGAAACTTTCGCACCTCCGACACCAAAACAATTGATTTTATCTCAAAGGAAAGAAATGTAAAAATTTTTGTTAGAAGAACTTTTGTAGAATATTCTATGTAAATCCTTTTTTCAATATGGCTGACAAATCCTGTATGGTATGGGGGTACAAAGTTAAAGTTGTTAAGTACCTATGATGATAACTATGGAGCATATTGCACCTTGTCCTTATAATTACCCATACGGTGTGTCCAGAATATTTGGCGCTAAAATCAATAAGATGGATTTACACCCAAGACAAGAGAGAGATTCATTGACGAGTCGTGTATATAGCTAGCATCTAATGCAGGTATTGTCATTGTATTATTCTGTATCACCGAATATGAATATATATATATATATATATATATATATATATATATATATATATATATATATATATATATATATATATATATATATATATATATATATATATATATATATATATATATATATAGTGAGAAAAGTGAAGAAGAGCGGAATGAGTTCTGGAATGAATTAAATAGGTGTGTAGAAGGACTGGGTAGAAGGAATTATGTAGTTGTCATGGGTGACTTAAATGCTAGAGTGGGCGCTGGAGAGGTAGAAGGTGTCATTGGAAAGTAGGGCGTACCAGGTGAAAATGACAGTGGTGAGAGACTGGTAGATATTTGTGTTGAACAAGAGATGGTAATAAGTGTTAGCTTTTTTAAAAAGAAAGATAAAAATAAGTATACATGGGTAAGAGTGGCAAATGGAAGAGTAGTAGAAAGGGCATTAATGGATTATGTGTTGATAACTAAACGAATGTTTGGAAGATTGAAAGACGTGCAAGTGTTTAGGGGTATGGCTAACGGTATGTCTGATCATTTTTTGGTGGAAGGAAAATTAGTTGTAGTAAAAGAGTGGGGGAATATTGTCGGTGGGTGTAAAAGGGAGCTAGTGGGGGTTGAAGAGCTAATAAAACCGGGGGTAAAAAGTAAATATCAGGAAAGGTTGAAAATGGCATATGACGAGGTGAGAGTAAGAGAAACTGGTAATTTAGAGGAGGAGTGGAAGTTAGTAAAAGAAAATTTTGTTGGGATTGCAAGTGATGTATGTGGCAAGAAGGTTGTTGGAGGCAGCATGAGGAAGGGCAGTGAATGGTGGAATGAAGGAGTGAAGATAAAAGTGAAAGAGAAAAAAAGGGCTTTTGAAGAATGGCTGCAGAGTAATAGTATAGAGAAGTATGAAAAATATAGAGAGAAAAGTGTGGAAGTAAAGCGCAAGGTACGTGAGGCAAAATGGGCAGCTGACCTGAAATGGGGTCAGGGACTGGGTCTGTCATATGAAGAGGATAAGAAGAAGTTTTAGAAAGAAGTGAAGAGAGTAAGGAAGGCTGGCGCAAGAATTGAAGAGACAGTGAAAGATGGAAATGGAAGGTTGTTAAAAGGAGAGGAGGCAAGGAAAAGGTGGGCAGAATATTGTGAAAGTTTGCTGAATGTTGAGGATAATAGGGAGCCAGATATAATTGCTGTTCCAGGTGTTGACGTGCCAGTGATGGGAGATGAGAATGAGAGAGAGATTACAATAGAGGAAGTGAGGAGAGCACTAGATGAAACGAGAGTAGGAAAAGCATCTGGTATGGATGGTGTGAAAGCTAAGAAGTTGAAAGAAGGGGGTGTGACTGTACTTGAATGGTTGGTGAGATTGTTTAATATGTGTTTTGTGTTGTCAATGGTACCAGTAGATTTGGTTTGTACATGTATTGTACCACTATACAAGGAAAGAGGAGATGTGCATGAGTGTTGTAATTCAAGAGGTATTAGGTTGTTGAGTGTAGTTGGAAAAGTGTATGGTAGAGTAATGATTAATAGCATTAGGGATAAAACAGAGAATGCAATCTTGGAAGTACAGGGTGGTTTTAGAAGAGGTAGGGGTTGTATGAATCAGATTTTTACAGTTAGGCAGATATGCGAGAAATATTTAGCAAAAGGTAAGGAGGTGTATGTTGCGTTTATGGATCTGGAGAAAGCATATGATAGAGTTGATAGGGAAGCAATGTGGAATATGAGGAGGTTATATGGAGTTGGTGGAAGGTTGTTGCAAGCAGTGAAAAGTTTCTACAAAGGTAGTAAAGCATGTGTTAGAATAGTAAATGAAGTGAGTGATTGGTTTCCGGTGAGAGTGGGGCTGAGACAGGGATGTGTGATGTCGCCATTGTTGTATGTTGTATGTTGTATGTTGATGGAGTGGTGAGAGAGGTGAATGCTCGAGTGCTTGGACGAGGATTAAAACTGGTAGACGAGAATGACCATGAATGGGAGGTAAATCAATTGTTGTTTGCGGATGATACTGTACTGGTAGCAGACACAGAAGAGAAGCTTGACCGACTAGTGACAGAATTTGGAAGGGTGTGTGAGAGAAGAAAGTTGAGAGTTAATGCGGGTAAGAGTAAGGTTATGAGATGTACGAGAAGGGAAGGTGGTGCAAGGTTGAATGTCATGTTGAATGGAGAGTTACTTGAGGAGGTGGATCAGTTTAAGTACTTGGTGTCTGTTGTTGCAGCAAATGGTGGAGTAGAAGCAGATGTACGTCAGAGAGTGAATGAAGGTTGCAAAGTGTTGGGGGCAGTTAAGGGAGTAGTAAAAAATAGAGGGTTGAGCAGGAATTTAAAGAGAGTTCTATATGAGAAAGTTATTGTACCAACTGTGATATATGGATCGGAGTTGTGGGGAATTAAAGTGATGGAGAGACAGAAATTGAATGTGTTTGAGATGAAGTGTCTAAGGAGTATGGCTGGTGTATCTCGAGTAGATAGGGTTAGGAACGAAGTGGTGAGGGAGAGAACGGGTGTAACAAATGAGTTAGCGGCTAGAGTGGATATGAATGTGTTGAGGTGGTTTGGACATGTTGAGAGAATGGAAAATGGTTGTCTGCCATAGTTGATGGGAGAAGTACAAGAGGAAGGCCAAGGTTTGGGTAGATGGATGGTGTGAAGAAAGCTCTGGGTGATAGGAGGATAGATGTGAGAGAGGCAAGAGAGCGTGCTAGAAATAGGAATGAATGGCGAGCGATTGTGACGCAGTTCCGGTAGGCCCCGCTGCTTCCTCCGGTGCCTTAGATGACCGCGGAGGTAGCAGCAGTAGGGGATTCAGCATTATGAAGCTTCATCTGTGGGTGGTTGGGCTGTGGCACCCTAGCAGTACCAGCTGAACTCGGTTGAGTTCCTGGTTAGGCTGAATGAACGTAGAGAGTAAAGGTTCCCCTTTTCATTTTGTTTCATTGTTGATGTTGGCTACCCCATATAATTGGGGGAAGTGCCTTTGGTATATATATATATATATATATATATATATATATATATATATATATATATATATATATATATATATATATATATATATATATATATATATATATATATATACATAATGGATTTTGAGGGAAGTGAAAAATCTATTTTCGGGTGAGGTAGCCATGTTGTCCTGATGTAAGTTCCTATTGGGTAGCTTTCTAGGGTTTATTTGATTACCGTGATATTCCCAGAGAATTTTATCTTAAGGTATCCAGAATTCTAACTCCTGGAGCAAATATCCCTAAATAATCTCACAGGGATAACGCATAATATCAGAGGACGTATTCTTGACACGTCACATAGCTATCTTCACCCCGAACAGTATTAATGCTTCGAAGGGGTATAGTGACAAGAATCTGAATCGAGAATGAAAAGAGAGCCGCTCATAAGGCATCTCTCCTATTCCGTTTCCAGTGTGTATCTGATGAAGGCGGTAGCGCCCTCTTTATTCCTTGTAGTGATATACGAGGCGTTACAGATACTGTTATATAGGGAGGGGTCGACAGGCCCTTTTCCAATAAAAGGAAGGGTGGGTCCATCAGGACGACATGGCTACCCCACCCAAAAATAGATTTTTCGCTTCGCTCAAAATTCATTGTTTGGGCTCAGGCCATGTCGTCCTGATAGAAGTTTACCAGACCATTACTGTATCTGTGGATTCTCAATCAGTGGCGTACTCTCAAGAAAGTATTTTGCTGGTCCGTCTAGACCTAGAGACCTATGATGTTACCGTCATACATCATTTCATCTAAGCATGAATTATGTTAGTGCCTCCTGCCCCCTACAGGGAAGAGTCGTACTAGACTCTAGACAAAGTCTCGAGGAGTACATAAAAATTTATGGATAACAAAATGATAAGCTTGTATAGTAGTCTCGCCCTATGAAATATAAAACAAAGTTTGTATAAGAGTCACTAATGTCAATAAGAATTTGTGATACCTTCCCCAATGTGACTACTCTTATGAACTATTGAATAATGGTTGTATCCGTATAGGAACAAATTTTGCTTCTTTGCCACCAGCCCGTTAGGGTACCACGTCAACCCTTCCAAGGAAGGGTTAGAGTGATTGGACTTTTGCTTGAATCAGGGAACAGTCTTGAAAGACATACCATGATAAAAATATCCATCTTAATGCTCAGTACATTTCTAATAAAATGAGCGTGGGCGAATAAAATTAAAAAAATGTACATATCAAATCAACATTTCTAAAATTTATAGAATGTGGATGATATGCGTTAAAGCATAAAGAAAAAAAGTCAACCGAAAATATTGTTTCATTTACTAGGAAATAGATTTGCCACTTCAATTGAATTATTAATAATAATGATATAGTCTGTATACTGTTTATATACACTAGCGTAAAAAACGCTTGGCACAAGTGTCCGTATTATGCTATAGATTACCGACGTCAATGGAACAGTTCGTAAGGACACTTTCATGGCCTATCGCTTAGCATGTAGTAACATACAGTGAGTACATGCACACCCTCTTAATTAATCTTCCCAAATTAATTACACTTCCTCGCAGACTTAAAACAGAAGGTTAAAGAATTCTACCTGCTGCTACCACAGATCTCATAAGTTGCTCCACTTGCTTCGCATAGTGCATAAACAATGCCTTGGATGACTACCAGCCAGTGTGCAAACAAAGATGTTCAAAGTCCATATAATTAAAGAAATTATATGGAAGAGGCAACTTTTCTCAGATCATGACTAACGTGTGTACTATCTGGATCCGTTCTGCAAATAACACGGGTGAATTTCGCCCTTAGTTATATATAACATTGAACCCCGGGTTTCTCTTCTGAATAGCTGTCCTCCCATTAAGTCTGAAATTCTATGAAGATAGACCTTTAGGCACTCCACAGGACATAGAGATTCATCTTCTTTCAGAGGGCAGATTCTCTAGGGACCCCACATGTTGGTGGGTAGCTTGTTCCTGGTAAGAAATGTTGGGTCTGGAAATAGATTCAGTTCTCCCTCCAAGAACTAGAAGTGGCCTTCCTCTCTAGAGAGAGCCACTATTTCAAAAAGTCTGGCCCCCAAAGCGAGTACAAACAAAAATATTACTTAAATTCAAAACCTTCTAATCACATTCCTCATTGTTCATTATTTATACACAATGAGAAACCATATATAATGACCATGCAAAGGGTCTTTGTAAGCGCTAAAGGGCTAGTTCATTAAGAACATCGTTAGAAAGGTCGAACAGTAAGGCATATGGTATCTGACTTGTCAAAGCAGGCTTGAACAATAGAATTGTGCTGGTTGCTAAACCTTGCTCATGAAGGTGAATGAAGAATGATAAATAGGAATCTGTCTGGATTTCTTTTGGTTTCTTCGCCTTGACAAAGGATAACTATTTCTCCCCTGAAGCCTCATAATGTCCTCTGGTTCCCTCCAAAAGTCTAAACTGACTTTTTAACACCGAATCTTTTCTCATCTTTAAGGAGAGAAAATCATGAGATGTAGGTTCCGTGTTTTCTGTGATGGAGTGAAGACAGTCGACTTCTGTACTCGCTGAAACAGGGATTGATCTGGTAGTGGTACGAATTTTAGTTGTAGTTCCAATGCCAGAGAGAACCACACGCTATTTGGCCACTTGTGGGCCACTATTGCTGCTTTCCCTTTGAAGGATCTAAGCTTATCGAGGACCTTCAAAAGGAGGTTGTGCGGAGGGAACAGATAGATACTGGACCATCTGTTCCAGTCCAGGGACATAGCGTCCACTGCCTCCACTAACGGATCCTCATAAGGGGACGAGTAACGATCTATTTTCTTGTTGTCTTTCGTTGCAAAGAGGTCTATCTGCAGCTCTGGGACTTGAATCGAGATGAAGAAGAACGATCCTGCGTCAAGGGACTATTCTGACTCTATATGTGTAAACCTAAATAGAGCGTCCGCTTTCACATTGCGGAACCCTTGAATGTGAACTGCTGACAGGTGTCATTTCTTCCTTTTCGCCAAATGGAATATGGCCTACATCACCTCGCTGTCTAGAACCAGTCTTATGTGGGTCGAGTGGCGATGGGAATCTTTCTTTAGTGTTAGAAGTACTGCCATGGCTTCTAGAAAGTTGATGTGAAATAACTTGAAAAGATTGGACCAAGCTCCTTGAACTCTCATGTGATGAGAGTGGCCTCCCCAGCCTTTCTTTGAAGCATCTGTGTGGATAGTTACTGACGGGGGAGGAGGATGAAGAAGTATTGATTTCTTCAATTGCTTAGCATTGGACCACGGCTTGAGAAGCGTTTGCAGTCGAGTCAATAGTGGTCTTATTAGATCTCTTCGCTCGTTTGATGCGTATTTTCTCCAGACTCCTGTTGCATCCTTAAGCTGTGCTCTTAGCACTAGATCTGTAATCGAAACAAACTGTAGAGAGCCCAACACTCTCTCCTGTTCGCATCTTCATATCCTTTTGGATTTCAATAGTGTCTTGACAGATCCTTTTATTTCTTTCCTCTTCATACTAGGAATGGAAAGCCGATGTGACTCCAAATTCCAGTGGATTCCCAACCACTGAATTTTTTAGCTGGAGAAAGTCGAGACTTTTTGATGTTGATCTTGAATCCCAGATGTTCCAGGAACTGGATCACTATCTTAGAAACTTGCATGCATTCTGTCCAGGATGCTGCCCACACTAGTCAGTCGTCCAAGTAGGCTACTATATTGACCCCCTTTAGGCGTAATTGATGGACAGATGCGTTCGCAAGCTTCGTGAAAATCCTTGGGGCTATGTTTAGCCCGAAAGGCATGGCTCTGAAGGCGTAAAGTTTTTTATGTAACTTGAAGCCTAGGTAGGAGGAGAGGTGACGATTGATCGGAATGTGCCAATACGTGTCAGACAAGTCTATAAAGATAGTATATGCCCTTCTGGGCGGTAGGGTCCTTATGTGCTGAAGCGTGAGCATTCTGAACTTGTAGTTCACTATGAACTTGTTGAGTGGCGACAAGTCTAGAAGGACTCTGAGTTTTTTTAGTCCTTCTTTGGAACAAAAAACATCCTTCCTTGGAATTTTATGGACTCAACTTTCCGGATTACTCTTTTCTCGAAGAGTTCTCGGACATATTCTTCCAGAACGTGGGATGAGTGTTGGAAGAATTGAGGAAATTGAGGTGGAGGACTGCTCCAGCTCCAACCTAGTCCAATTTTTAATTAGGCTGTAGTCTCCCTCCTACTGGAAATATCTTACTTCTGCTGTTGTGGACCTTTGGCCTTGCCTCCTTGACTGCATCCTCCCCTGTATCCCCTTCCTCTTAAAGTGCGCCTAGAAGAACCTTTGGCTGTTTCTCTAGGTCTCGAAGGGAAGGAAAAAGTGTGCCTTTCGAAGGCTGGGTTAAAAACTGGCGACTCTATTGCCATTTGTTGAGGTAACAGCTAGTACGTGGTTGGAGGTTGTGCCACTATCTGAGGCACCGGGGTCACAGGAAGTTGTTGACGCTGTCAGTAGGGTTTAGCCGGCTGAGAGGATGGCCTGGCATTTTAGTCTTCCTCTTGGAATGGGGACCCTCATCCGGAAAAGACTTTCTCTTGAGATCTAAGCCCCACATTTTGAGAAGGTTCCTATTCTCTGTGGCAGCCTTGTCTACTACCTCTTTAACCACTTCATTGGGAAAGAGGTCTTTATCCCAAATACGAGAGGAGATCAGTTTCCTCGGTTCGTGCCTCACCGCAGCCGAGGGGAACACAAACTCTCTACAGGCTCTCCTAGCTTTGATAAAGCTATAGAGACCCTTCATAACTTTGGCCAGATGGGTTTTGGCCACAACCATGAACATGTCCTGGATCTTAGGGTCACTTGCCATCGGTTCAAGTATCGTTTGCAACTACATCGTTGCCACAAGTCTTTCTTTTGTGTCTTGCTCTCTACGCAAGAGAACTTCCGACAGTTTTGGAAGTGCCTCACCGAATTGGCATTCCGCAATATCAGCCTCAAGCTTCCTGACTGAGAAGGTAAGGTGTACGTCCATTCAGTCTTCTTGGTCCAAGGGCAAGGTCTGAGATAACGGCTTGCAATCCCCCAAGGAGGGGCATGGTTTTCCTGCCTCCACTGCCTTTAAGGCTGCCTTATATCTCTTTTCCTAGAAGGGAAAGGCTCTGGTAGGAGAGGCCACAAAGGAGGGAAGCTTCTTGCTCAAGGAGGACACCTTTGAGTTAGTGAAGCCCCTCTCTTTCATCAAGCTAACTAATAACGTCTGAGCTTTACTATAGTAAAAAACTACGACCTCCTTCAGCTCCATCCCCTCCTTTGAGGCTGGGTCCTTCCTAAGACGACGTATATAGCAGTCCGGATAAGAGTCTTTGTTGGGCCAAAATTCCACTTCTTCCAGGGGAATTGCTCCCAACTTTTCTGAGATCACGATCTTCCCGGTTGTCATTGGCATGTGTTCGGCATAACTCCAAGGATTGGTATCTGAGCTCAAAGGAAGATCCTTCACGTGAGCCGCTTTTGGGGCCCACGTGATGCGGCAAGGCTACGCATCTCCAATTTCATTGAAGCTTCCTTCTCATCATTCTTCCTTTGACTTTGTTGGATCATCTCAAAAATGAAAGAAAGAGTCCTTCCCAGTTCATCTGGGATAGCAGACGATGTAGAAGGAATAGGTTCTGGGTCCGGAACCGACGTAACCGACACTTCGTCGATTTCTTGCTCTTCTACTTGAGGAGCCTGGATCAGCTCCTCTTCCTGACCTTCTCCTAGAAGGTCCTTCTCAGTAGAATCCGACACCTCCGACATCCTATCGTCCAATTGGATGTCTTGAAGGGCGGCTGAGACTTCAGAATCTACCGGATTCTGGGCAATTGGTATCTCCACCTGAGGCTGGGGGATGATTGCATCAACCGATGCTTTAGGAAAAAGGTAGGCCCTCATCTCATTTGGAAGGTAGGGACCTGAGGTGTTTTTCTGAAAACCCCTCATCCAGGATCGTAACGTTTCCCTGGGAGCATCCCTTGACTCCGTCGACTTAGGGTCGTCCAAAGCCTCGGTAATCAGGTTAGAACAAAATGTAAAAACCTGAAAGTCCCAATAGCGGAGATCACCTCTCGAGGCTGCACGTGCTGCGTGCCCCATGCAATATTGATGTACACAGAAGTTCTTACTGCGGACATTACAGAACACACTCCTGCACTTTGGATGGTTCTCCTGTAAAGAGAAGAAAATTCCATGAGTATCAAGTGAAAGCTTTCACTTATATTGAGATATTTAGCTTATATAGAAAAGCTATAAAAGAAAGAAGGAAAGACACATACTTGTAATTCATGTCCAGTCAATTTCTGAAACCTCCATAAATATTAAAACTATGGCTAATTCTATTCTAGAATACCTTATGTAATTTCCTAAACGGAAATTTAAGGTGCACACCTTGAGATAAAGTTTTAATATACGGTATAGAAAGAATACTGAAAGAACGTACTTTCTATATATTGTACGGTCTCAATAAAAGGCTGTACAAGATACCATTAAGTATGATGAAGAACTTTAGTGCTATCACAAGCTCTGTACAGCAGTCTCTGCTAATGCAGTGTGTACTCCACTACGAATATAGCAACTGCTGTACATAGCATCCTGTTGTGCTGGCTAGCATGCACCGGTACGTGCCGGCGTGCGCCTGCACGTGCCGGCCGGCATCTACCCCTGTATAGTTCAAAGATATACTATCTCTAACTAATATGTGGCAGCACACTGATTCGCGACTATGTGCCGACCGGCAATCAATGCCAGCCGACGGCTGAAAACACTAATACCCGGCTGCCGGCCGCTAATTGTAGTGGCCAGCAGATTCAGGCTGTGTTTCCACTGCCGGCCGGCAAAGGTAATAATACCCATGCCCGTTGACAGTAGCCATGAATCAGAGAACTTCCACCTGCCCGGCTGTCGGCTTTTAAGCCGGCAGCCGGGTTAGGGGTGCAAAACAATAGTCAGAGAAACAGTATGGATGTAAGGTTATAAGGCGGCATGCTATACGACCTTCCATCCAGAAAGAGTGAACTTATGGAAGGGGAGAATGTAGCATTAATGCTTCTAAAAAATCCAAAGCCTGCCAGGCTCTACCAGCAGACATGGAAAGGAGAGCAAGAGAGGTCTGGGGTTCACTCTGCAAAGATCAAAGGGTCTCTGTCGGCCGACACGTAGTGCCAGCCGCCAGAGAGCTGAGCCGATCATCCATCCTAACCTATGCTAGGTACGGAAGTAGGACTGTGGTCAAAAGAAAATAAAAGAAAGAGAGGTAGGGAAGGGATATGAGTCCCATAGACTTCGTTATAGCAAGAGACACACTCAGCAGTTAGTGAAGCTCATCCTAACCAAGAGTTGTCTATTAGGGAGGAAGATTGGCAATACTTACTATCCTCCTCCCAACCAGAACAAAGTTAGGTGAAGTTATTTCGCCGGGCAACAGAGAAAACTCAATCCCCATCGCAAGAAAAACAACGCAGAACAGTCTGCTAGGCCACTCGAAGAAGGAATCATCTCTTACAGAATCCTTCTGACATGGACTAGGGAAGCAAAGCTTCCTGTGTCCGCCCCTAACCTAGCAAAGGAGACTCATTCTCTATGCTAGGAAGAAGCAGACCACAGACTAGAAACTCTGATGTTCTGCCCAAACCCCATAACCAGTCGCTCTGGTTATCAGGACAGGAGAGACATATCCTAGAATAGTTATATCACTGGGATTAAGCCAAAGGCTTACAGAGGGAGAGGGGGATTGAACTTAGCCTCCGGAGGAGAAAAGAACAATCAGGGATGTGTGAAAGTATACTACTGTACCTAGAATACTAGACTAGGTAAGGTGAGAATTGATTACCTAATTCACCGAAACTCTCTCGTATACAATCTTGGAAAAAACATTCAACAATATCTTACATGTATAAAATATTTGCCTACAGCTTAAATAATATGCCACTCGGAAAAACTTATATCATGCATGAAAGTACTAGTGCCAGACGTCTAGGCTACGAAGCCTCGTGAAGGGCAAGATCGGTACCACAACCAGTGTCGAAATCACCGAGCTAAAAACCGATGGTATAATATAAGCATTCCTAGTGGAGCTAAATGGCTAAATTATTGAAGCAAAACAAACAGGGAACATCGCTCTAGCTAACTAACTGACCCATAAGAGCGACCGATAGCATCCAGGATGCCTCCGGTAGGCAACAGCTCTTGTTTACTTTAATGTCACTTTTGATTTAATTCAAAACAACAAGAGCTTACATTTGTACATATTAAAGATGATACTCAACTTTCCAGAGGCAGAAGTGGCCGGAGATGTCATCCAAATGTTGAATTAAATCCAAAATAACGAGAAAACACAAGGGAAAACACCGAGTAGTAGAGCTACACGAAAAAGAATAAAGAGGGTGCTACCGACTTCATCAGATACACACTGGAAACAGAATAGGAGAGATGCCTTATGAGTGGCTCTCTTTTCATTCTCGTTTCAGATTCTTGTCACTATACCCCTTCGAAGCGTTAATACTGTTCAGGGTGACGATAGCTATGTGACGTGTCAAGAATACGTCCTCTGATATTATGTGATATCCTTGTGTGATTATTTACTGATATTCGCTCCTTAAGGTAAAATTCTCTGGGAATATCACTGTAGTCAAATATACCCTAGAAAGCTACCTAATAGGAACTTCCATCAGGACGACATGGCCTGAGCCCCCTCTCCACAATATATATATATATATATATATATATATATATATATATATATATATATATATATATATATATATAGATATATATATATATATATATATATATATATATATATATATATATATATATATATATATATATATATATATATATATATATATATATCTATATATATATATATATATATATATATATATATATATATATATATATATATATATATATATATATATATATATATATATATATATATATATATATGTGTGTGTGTGTGTGTGTGTGTGTGTGTATACACAAAAACCTCTTTTTTAATTGTGTCTTTAATGAACATAGCAGGTAATACAACTGGCGATGAGTTTAGAGATAAATTGTAACGTTTATCAATCTAGCAAAATATTAAAGTGTATAAACAGGAAATCATCTTAACAAGCCAGTTATTAGCCTTCAGTTTTCTTTTTGCATTTAGACAAAGTTACTGAGTAACAGTTTTTATAACGGTCAAAATCTCCTCTTTGGCCATTGTGACATATTTTGAAACTAAGAAGGATATACATTTTTTACTTCTCTCTCTCCCTCTCTCTCTCTCTCTCTCTCTCTCTCTCTCTCTCTCTCTCTCTCTCTCTCTCTCTCTCTCTCTCTCTCTCTCTCTGAGAAGGGAAATAGGATGGCTAAAAAGTTATATAACAATAGAATCTACTAATCTACTTAAATATGTGATATGACCTTTACTAGACGACAAATAGGATATCACATTTTCTTTTAGCTTAACCTTGCTGAATATAGCTCCCTTATATATAAATTTTTCCTTTCTCACGAAGAAGGGTAAGCTATAAATCTGTATATTACCCTAAAGGAGAAAATCTACTGAGTCAATATGATGTAGATTTCCGTCGACGTTAACAGACTTTCCATATATAGTGGTACTCCTAATCCCAATACTATAAGGAAAGGAGGCATGGTTCTTATTCGATTTCCTTTTACCTTTAATCTGACGTTTAACATAAGAACACTTTTAGGCTTTTGCCCATAACGTGACATGAAACGTTATTTTCGTTTTCTATAGCGGATAGAAAACAGTGAATATCCCATGATAGAGTACTGTGAATATACACCTCCCTCAAAATCAAACTAATATATAAATAAATTTTTGGTGGTTATACATTTCTATATACATAATTTCTTGAAGCAAGATTATAAACAATGGGCATCTGGTTATTGTGGCTCGAATTATATAGAAAAATACCCTATCGGCTTGTAACTGTAAAATAAAGGGATATTTTTGCTATATTAAATTTGTGTCAGTATTACCCATTATTAATTACTTGTATGTTTCAAAAATAGTTTTATCGTCAGTCATTGCCCTTACTGTTTCATGCATGTGATGGACCATTGTTAAAAAAGTTTTCTTTTTTTCTTTTTTAATTTTTTTTAAATATGTACTATGAAAATGTCTTCTAATATAAATTGCATAGCATGGCATTGTCCGCTTGGCGACAGTATGTTGCTAAAGCTATTTCATCATCATCATTTCCTCCTAATGATCAAAGCATAATTCCATCTGTACCATGTTCATTTATGACTCTAGTTATGTTTATAAAAAGTAGATATTACTGAAAAACTATTTTGATCGCAAAAATCTAATAATCTCTCACTTTCTGTTCCTATCACCTACACCAAAGGCTTCAACAATATTTTTCATCCTTAGTCTTTCGCTACCTACATGTCCATTCATTTCACCAAGAATTATTATCACTGTAACGTATAGATTTTTTTTTTCACTTCCGGTAGGTATTCATAGGTTTTTTTTTTCTTCCTGTGGCCGACCTTATTGAGGTACATACATTTGAATAAAACTTATCTTATTTTATCCTAAAGTAGGTGAAAATTTCATTTTTTTTTTTCAATTTTATATACAAGATATCCCATTCTGTTAGGAAGCTCTTCGGTCGAAATAACACCGACTCCATGCTTGTCTCATGTCAAGGCAATCAAGATTCACAAAAACCAATGATGTCTAATTTCCTTCCTTCTTCAGCATTATCACCTTCACATCCTTCCTCCTAAGTGTGCTGTGATTAAATTTTCTAATTCTTGGCTTAGAGAGTTTCCATTCTGAATACCAATTTTTGTTCCTAGTCAGGATGTGCCCGTTCATCCTTTGATCTTGAAATCCATCCGACGCATAACGGGCGCTTCATGAGAAAATATATATTTAGATCACTGGCTAGCTACTCATATCATGACCGTACCCTTCCAATATATTCTGGTTTGGGACCGTCACTGATTATTCAGTAGCTGGGTTTTATATATATATATATATATATATATATATATATATATATATATATATATATATATATATATATATATATATATATATATATATATATATATACACACACACACACACACATATATATATATATATATATATATATATATATATATATATATATATATATATATATATATATATATATATATATATATATATATATTTATGTATATATATATATTTCAATTAAAATTAAAATTAAAATTCTTTATTTCAGCTTTAGAGCACATATACAAAATATTACAATAAAATTAATATTATTAATAAAACAAAAGGTCTAAACACAGAAAATGTGTTTAGACCACTCTCTAAAAACTAATGATTTTTTTAAAGTATCACTGTTAAAAATTGCACAAATTAAGTGTTTTTTTTAACTATTTGCTCTCTGAAACAAGCTTACAATAAATTTTCTAACTCATTCATCAAATGTTGGCATTCCTAAAGAAACAGTGTCCACTTACACTCGACAATATTTCCCATCAGGTACCTAAAAGACTCAATGTAACATATCTTAAGTTTTCGTAAGTTTTCCTTTTTACATTTCATATCCAGAGGCATACAATACAGGGAAGTACAAAAAGATCTGAACAAATGCCCTTTTGCCTCATCATTGCACATATGAAAGTTCCTTAGCAACATATTGACTCGCAATCATTACCCTCGATAGAGTGATGCAGTATGGTCATCGTCCTATAGATTTTCATTAATGTTCATGCCAAGATATTTACATGACTTAACGACTTCCAACCTGACGTCATTAATATAGAGTGACGGTTCACAAAAATGACATAAAATTCCAGCGCTTTATAACAAGAACTTTGGTCTTGTCAAGAATGGCTTGAGGATAATGGTATTTCAAATATTCCATACTTTTATGTATGGGTATTGGCAACGCTTTTAAAGATGGGACTAAAAGTATTATATCATCTGCATAAAAGATATGATTCACCTTAACCTCTCCCACTGTGTAACCACCTTCCCTGCTGAGGACCTTTGTACTTAAGTCATCCACATATACGGCAAACAGAAGTGCTGATAGTGCAAGTGAATTTCAGGGCCGGCTCGTCCTTAAGGCAAAACTAGGCAGTTGCCTAGGGTGCAAGAATGAAGGGGGCGCAGAAACTGGGAACTAAGTAAATGAATAAATAAATAAATGTATATATGCAAAGCAATGATGTTTATATATATATATATATATATATATATATATATATATATATATATATATATATATATATATATATATATATATATATATATATATATATATATATATATATATATATATATATATAGTACAATAAAGAAAAATATACAGAAAGCTACAATGACTTTTTTTCATAGTTCTATATACTGTTCAACTGAAATTAGATATTTTTCTAAAGAATGACGCAGTTTTATACTACGTACAAATACAATACAGCAAGTGTACATTTAGTTTACTTGAACTGAGTAATACTGGATAGATGGAAAACAAAGTAATGTAGTTAAATGTTCGAATCAGTTGACAAACATTTCTGCACCAATTCTTTGAGAATAAAATTATTTGCTTTTAATATTCTAATAATATTATTTTTAGAATGAATTATGATATGCTTACCATAAAAAAATGACGAAGTCTTATGATATTTTCAAGATTACACCATGCCATACGCATATGGGCCACGCAGAATCTCTCTCTCTCTCTCTCTCTCTCTCTCTCTCTCTCTCTCTCTCTCTCTCTCTCTCTCTCTCTATATATATATATATATATATATATATATATATATATATATATATATATATATATATATATATATATATATATATATATATATATATCCGCAGGGAAATTTTTCCAGATTTTTTCTTATTTTACTTATTTATTTTTCTATGCTGCAACCTACTTCGAGCAACGTGTATTATACAAGTTACCGTCTACTCCGTCTTACTAAAAGTAAAGTTAGTTTTTCCCCTGAAAGCTACAAAGGCACTTTTCACTTCTTTTTTTTTTGGTGAGTCAGACCGTGAGGGGAAATCTTGGAGCACAGACATACTGCACATCCCCCTACACATCTACAAGTTGAGACTCGAGAGTGAGGCTGCTAATAATTAATTCAAGTCTTCAACATTCCCGGGTAAACCGTAGAATCGTAGATCCTGCATATGATTCCAATGGGGACATATATGGTGCTCTTACTGAAATGGCAACAGATTCTACTCTCCTTTGATCATCCGGAAATTCCACACGTGCAGAAGCTAAAGCTCTTGCAAATAGCATTGCAACATTCAAATTTTTGGTTGCATTGATCGTTTGGTATGGCATTCTTTTTTTAAATAAACATTACCAGGAAGCAACTACAAGCAAAGGAAAATGATATTTTATCAGCATTAAAACAAATGGAATGCATTAGAATGTTTCTAGAAGAGAGAAGAAGTGATACAGTGTTTGAAAAGGTACTAGTTGATGCTACTGAATTGGCTAATGATTTGGAGATAGATCCAGTTTTTGTTGTAGATTCCGTTCGTCTTAGGAAAAAGAAAAGGCAGTTTGAGTATGAAGGAGAAGACATACCAGTGCAGAAGGCAAAAGTGAACTTTAAAGTTAACCTCTATTTTGCTGTACTCGATGTTGCCATCAATTCTGTACTGGAACGTTTTCAGCAACTGCAGCAGATGAAGTCTGTTTTTGGTTTCCTGTATGATGGTAAATAACTTCATGGGATAACTAACACACACCTTATGGAACATTGCACCAAGCTGGAAACAGCACTACGAGATGGAGACAGCAAGGACATAGACGCCACTGACTTGTGTCATGACTCATGAACTTTAGGCAGTTACACGCTGCCTTCAACCTGACACTGTCACTCCCCTGGATGTTTTAAAGTTCATTTGTGACCAAGGGCTGGTTCACAGTGTACCCAACACATTTGTTGCCTTGCTCATTCTGGTAACTTTGCCTGTTACTGTGGCGAGCGGTGAGAGGAGCTTCTCAAAATTAAAATTAATCAAGACGTATTTGCGGTCTACAATAACAGAACAAAGACTTGTAGGTCTAGCTATGGTCTCTATTGAGAACGAGATCGCACAGAAAGTTGATCTAAAGAATCCAGTGGTCGATTTTGCCAAGAAAAAGGCACGGAAAGCACATTTTTAGTTATCTGTAGTTGTAGCCAAGAATCTAGAAAGACTCAGTGCTCACTGAAATTGAATTTCTCATTTCTACCATTGACAGATATTGATAAATTTTAGTATAAAGTTACAATTACATTATAATTGAAAGTTGTAATTGTAAACAGTTCCTAATAATATAAAATTTAAACAATTGTTTCTGAGTTATCTTCATGTTTACTTCAGAATTGTTAATTATTCTCATTACTTTGATTTCTAGTCTTTTTGTTAAAAATTCAGTTCGTAGTTATGAAGAGAATATTTCATTTTCTTCAATAACTGAGATTAATATTATACGTTTTCTATGTACATAGCTTTCAGCTCCTTTCAGTACATTGAATTCTAGACTATTTTTTTTTTTTTTTTTTTTTTTTTTTGGATAGTTTAGTTAGGGGATTTTAGTTACTTAAGATTTGTTCTATTAATGAATGAAAAAATATGTTGTAGAGGCCATGTTTTATTTTTCCCCCTTTTTCAGCTAAGGATACACTCAAATGGAAGGAAAATGAGTCAGATTTTCTTCACCGCTTAAATTTTATTATCCCTGATTGAAGTTTTAAAGAACTAATAACTCAAAACATTCATTTTCATATTTGTAGAATTGGTTGTTAATTTGTTATATACTTAATCATAACTTCACTATCAGATGCACATTTATCTTATTAAATAACATTGTTTTAAAAATAGATTATAAGCAAAAATCATTGTTTTGCTCTATTTAATGCCATTTTCAATATAAGGTTATGAATACATCAATTGTCTTATATATCATTATAGGCATCAATATTGCCCTTGCAATGGTTACATATTCAAAGTTAATGATAGAATTGTTGTAAATTTAAACCCATATTTTATATATATATATATATATATATATATATATATATATATATATATATATATATGTGTGTGTGTGTGTGTGTGTGTGTGTGTGTGTGTGTGTGTGTGTGTGCGCGCGCGCATAATGCATTTCAACTTAATATTTGGTCGCTGGATTTACAATTAAAATATCCCGAAATGTCACCCAATGGGGAGCTACTGGCTACTGCTCACTCCAGACCTCCTAGCTGGTAGGCCTGGAGGCGCAAATTAAAATATTAGCCTAGGGTGCAAGAAACCCTTGAGCCGCCCCTGACACTACCCTGTCTAATACCACAACTGGGTTTAAAAGGAGATGAAAGACATTTGCCCCACATGACTCTAAATTCCTGAGTTTTTTTACCAGTACTGTAGCAGTGCTATAATGTAAAATTTGAAATAATCTTTCATGACACACTCTATCGAAAGCCTTGGACATATCCATTGCGCATACAAAAACTGGGGTGTTTTTTGATTTATAAAACTGGCATGTTTGTTTAAAAAGAAAAAGGGCCATATCAGTGCTGTGTTTAGTTTTATAAGCAAATTGATTATGCGAAGTTGTTAACAAGTCTTTGCATCTTTGTAGGATGATGCATTCAAATAACTTAGAAGTAATGGAGGCAAGGGCTATTGGACAATAGTTATTCTTATCTGAGAGAGACTTATGGTAATCCTTAACTAAATTCAGAATTTTTATTTCAGTCAGATTTTTCGATACGAAGTGATGTCTGCACAAAAAAAATGAACAAAATTGACAGATGCACATACAGAGTTGGATGGGCATATCGTAAGTGATTCCCTGTGATTCTGCATATATATATATATATATATATATATATATATATATATATATATATATATATATATATATATATATATATATATATATATATATATATATATATATATATATATATATATATATGTGTGTGTGTATATATATATATATATATATATATATATATATATATATATATATATATATATATATATATATATATATATATATATATATATATATATATATATATACCAAGACACTTCCCTCAATTTTGGGGGGTAGCCGACATCAACAAATGAAACAAAACAAAAAGGGGACCTCTACTCTCTACGTTCCTCCCAGTCTAACAAGGGATTCAACCGAGTTCAGCTGGTACTGCTTGGGTGTCACAGCCCACCATCCCCCGTTATCCACCACAGACGAAGCTTCATAATGCTGAATCCCCTACTGCTGCTACCTCCGCGGTCATCTAAGGCACCGGAGGAAGCAGCAGGGCCTACCAGAACTGCGTCACAATCGCTCGCCATTCATTCCTATTTTTAGCACGCTCTCTTGCCTCTTTCACATCTATCGTCACATCACCCAGAGCTTTCTTCACTCCATCCATCAACCCAAACCTTGGCCTTCCTCTTGTGCTTCTCCCATCAACTCTTGTATTCATCACCTTCTTTAGCAGACAGCCATTTTCCATTCTCTCAGCATGGCCAAACACCCTCAACACATTCACATCCACTCTGGCTGCTAACTCGTTTCTTACACCTGTTCTCACCCTCACCACTTCGTTCCAAAACCCTATTTACTCCAGATACACCAGCCATACTCCTTAGACACTTCATCTCGAACACATTCAATTTCTGTCTCTCCGTCACTTTCATTCCCCATAACTCCGATCCATACATCACAGTTGGTACAATCACTTTCTCATATAGAACTCTCTTTACATTCATGCCCAACCCTCTATTTTTTTATTACTCCCTTAACTGCCCCCAACACTCTGCGACCTTCATTCACTCTTTGACGTACATCTGCTTCCACTCCACCATTTGCTGCAATAACAGACCCCAAGTACTTAAACTGATCCACCTCCTCAAGTATCTTTCCATTCAGCATGACATTCAACCTTGCACCACCTTCCCTACTCGTACATCTCATAACCTTACTCTTACTCACATTAACTCTCAACTTCCTTCTTTCACACACCCTTCAAAATTTTGTCACTAGTCGGTCAAGCTTCCCTTCTGTGTCTGCAACTAGTACAGTATCATCCGCAAACAACTGATTTACCTCCCGTTCATGGTCATTCTCGTCTACCAGTTTTAATCCTCGTCCAAGCACTCGAGCTTTCACCTATCTCACCACTCCATCAACATACAAGTCAAACATCCACGGCGACATCACGCATCCCTATCTCAGCCCCACTCTCACCAGGTACCAATCACTCACTTCATTTCCTATTCCAACATATGCTTTACTGCCTTTGTAGAAACTTTTCACTGCTTGCAACAACCTTCCACCAACTCCATATAACCTCATCACATTCCACATTGCTACCCTATCAACTCTATTATACGCTTTTTCGAGATCCATAAACGCAACATACACCTCCTTACCTTTTGCTAAATATTTCTCGCATATCTGCCTAACTGTAAAAATCTGATTAATAAAACCCTTACCTCTTCTAAAACCACCCTGTACTTCTAAGATTGCATCTCTGTTTTATCCTTAATCCTATTAATACCCCTTGAATTACAACACTCATTCACATCTCTCTTACCCTCATATAGTGGTACAATACATGCACAAACCCAATCTACTGGTACCATTGACAACACAAAACACAAATTAAACAATCCCACCAACCATTCAAGTACAGTCACACCCCCTTCCTTCAACATCACGCTGCCTCCAACAACCTTCTTGCCACACACATCACTTGCAATCGCAGAAAAATTTTCTTTCACCAACTTCCACTCCTCCTCTAAATTACTTGTTTCTCTTACTCTCACTTCGTCACATATGAATTAAATCATGATTCATGAATGAATCAGTGTAATTGTGTGAAGATTTTTCATCATCTAGAGTCGATGCAATATAAACATACGGTAAATTATGATTTCAAAAATAAATGTTTTGTGATAATCGCCGCTGTCTTTTTTATATTAGATCGTGAAGGTAAAATTTCACATCAAATATTTTTCAACGCCCCTCTCTCTCTCTCTCTCTCTCTCTCTCTCTCTCTCTCTCTCTCTCTCTCTCTCTCTCTCACAGAGAAAGGCACATTCTTATTTTATTCAACTGGAAGGTTTCCAATGCCATTATAATGATATATATATATATATATATATATATATATATATATATATATATATATATATATATATATATATATATATATATATATATATATATATATAAGTATATACCTTTGTAAACAGCCTTATTATAGATATGTTTGAAAAAATTAGAGTACTGTACGAGGAGGCTGTTAGGCTATAACAGGAAGGCGACATGAATGTTACTGTGTTTATTGAACAAGACAGCAAGCTTATATACAAATAGCTGATAGTAAGAATGACATAAATTTCATACAGTAAAAAGCATGTTATAACAAGTTTAAACAGTTTCATTAACAGTGAGAGAGAGAGAGAGAGAGAGAGAGAGAGAGAGAGAGAGAGAGAGAGAGAGAGAGAGATAAGTTATTAAGAAATAGTGTTACAGTGTACGAGTGTGTATTACACTTGTACCAACCATATATCACACCATCGTACATAGTAACGACTTTTCTCTTTTTATTTGTATATAGTCTCCTTTGTATCTTCGCTCTCCCCTCGCACTGAAAACGACCTGATTCAACTTGTCTGTTTTTCTCACCTTAAATGTTAACAGGAACTGTTGTTAGCTGAACAGGAAACAGCCTGTTATATGTTATGGTCTCCTTGCCCGCAATTGATGTATATATAAACTGATGTTCTGGAATAAAGTTACTCAGTCGCTTTCATCCTGCTTTTGAGTCAAAACCGCTCTTGGCTCGTCACATTGGTGACCCCGGAGTGACTCGCTCCTCCTGCCTCACCCCCACCCCCCTTACCGTTACTATGACGAGCTCAAAGCATACCTCTTGAAGCAGGACTGGCCGTCGCCAGCCGCCCGTATAGCAATGCTTTCTCAGCTTTCTGAACAACAGTTGGGGGACCAAAGGGCTTCGTTATCCCTCAAGGAAATACCAGTATTGCTCGCCTGCAACCTGCCGCAAACGGCCCTCTTCGTTAGGTGAACCTACGGTTTACCCGAACCTGTACGCGCTGTCACCACCACCTCCACTACTGAAAATGAGGACACCTATTCAATGTCAACCAAAACTGATGTGAATGCCGTAGGACACGCACGCCTACCCCATGACCAGCCGGAGCGGTAACAAAGCCACCCATCACCTACCAATCGCTCGCGCCCCAACCAACGAAGTCTACAAACACTTACTGCCGCTCATTGGCCGCAGGTTTGCAGCTTGCTACTTACACTCCATGTTCGGGTTTGCCACGAAGAAATGTAGAGTATGTCATTTTTAAAGGGGCAACCATGTACGAACATGTGTCACACGATCGTACATAGTAACGACATTTCTCTTTTTTTTTTTTTTTTTTTTTTTTTTTTTGATATAGTCTCCTTTGTATCTTCCCTCTTGAATCAATTTGTCTGTTTTTCTCAACTTAAATGTTAACAGAAACCGTTGTTGGTTGAACAGGAAACAGCCTGTTATATGTTATTGCTTTATTGCCCGCTATTGATTTATATATGAACTGATGTTCTTTAATAAAGCTACTTAGTTGCATTCATCCCGCTTTTGAGTCATAACCTCTCTTGGCTCGTCACACATACGTGCAGTACATCGCTTTACCCCTTAAAAAAGACATGCATTGGAAATAGGAAGCCCTGCTCTTGAGAGACGCACTTTAGTCGAGTTATCTTACAGGAGATATGCAGTTTTAGGCGATCAATGAAGACCAAGTCTTCTTTGCCTCGAATGTTAGTAAGGAAAACCTTTGGTGTGGGACAGACTGAGTCGCTATATGTTTAGTAATGCTGCTGTGAGTGACCGGAATATATATATATGTATATATATATATATATATATATATATATATATATATATATATATATATATATATATATATATATATATATATATATATATATATATATATATATACATGGATGAGAGAGAGAGAGAGAGAGAGAGAGATTTCACGTACGCATGTTTTATTGACATTTACAAGAGTGGTAATTGGTCCATGTGATATTTTACCACTATTCCATTAACTTTCTAATAAGATTGAAAAGTACTGTGATTCGGTTCTGCATTTAGTTAAGACAAAGCCCAAGATGGTAGAACATTTACGTCGTTATACTTTTGCCCAGCTCGGGCTCTCAAGAGTAAAAGGAAAGAAAAAGTATATAGGCTCAGGTTTTGGTTTGCAAACCCTTTACTTC
>NC_090729.1:20532701-20545201 GCF_036898095.1 Palaemon carinicauda | reverse complement strand
CTTGATTTCCAGTACATAAGGACAAAAACATTCTTCATCCTTTTGCAAGTCAAGATCACGAATCAATGCAAGATGCTGAATGAGATTTGTGTATGTTTCAGAGACAAATAAGTTCCAAGTCTTCTTTGCCTGATTTCTTCCTTTTTCCCACGGAAGGTAGACACGACATTACAAACAGTGAATATATGAAAATATTTGATCCCTCTACATTTTTCAAGCCCTATTGTAGAAACTGCCTCATGGACTGGAATCCATTGAATCCTGGCTCCATCGCTAATGGTAATCTACATTTTCTCAATACCAATAATTTGTAACGATAGTAGCAGATATTTACGCGACTAGCCTGTCCGTGTCATTGGCCTTAATGATGACAGACTTTCTCCCAGCAGCCATTATATCCCATGTGTTTACAAATATTCTAAAGTCAACTTCCTTATGATGATATGCGGCCACTGCATTCAAAGACTCCATTATGTTGCTAATGGCTTCTTCAGCTTTTGTGACGATGTCTCTTTTCGTCTCTTATGCTTCACACAACTTTATTTGGCAAAGAAGTGAAACACATTAGTCTTGTTGTTTGCCTAATGAAGGAAGCTTTGGAAATTAACCGGTATCTTGTTTCTGTTTCTTCCTTCTTGTCCTTCCCTGTCCCTTTTTCGACTATCGACGTCTCGAATTTCAAGGCTAATTACATATATATATATATATATATATATATATATATATATATATATATATATATATATATATATATATATATATATATATATATATATATATATATATATCTATATATATATATATATATATATATATATATATATATATATATATATATATATATATATATATATATATATCTATATATATATATATATATATATATATATATATATATATATATATATATATATATATATATATATACATTTTCAAATAAGCCATATATATTTTGATATATTAATGTCTGGATTCTCTTAACGACCTCGGGATCAGAGCCCCAGGCGAAATCTCACAAAGACAAGAGCTTGGCTCCGGCCGGGAATCGAACCCTGGTCGGCAAGCTTATATAGACAGTGACTAACCCGAATGGGTTAGTCACTGTCTATATAAGCTTGCCGACCAGGGTTCGATTCCCGGCCGGAGCCAAGCTCTTGTCTTTGTGAGATTTCGCCTGGGGCTCTGATCCCGAGGTCGTTAAGAGAATCCAGACATTAATATATCAAAATATATATGGCTTATTTGAATATGAAAAACACGTAAAAATGTGCAAAATTTATCATATATACATATATATATATATATATATATATATATATATATATATATATATATATATATATATATATATATATATATATATATATATATATATACACACACACACATATATATATATATATATATATATATATATATATATATATATATATATATATATATATATATATATATATCCATCTTTTCATACTTAGCAGAATAGTATTCCACCTTTGGGATAATATTCTTTTTAGCATAGTAATAAAATGTCTTTGAAGTATTTGGAGCCTAGTTGCTGACCTATCAAGGATGATTGCATTTACATTTGCTTCTTATTCTGGGATGTTCATTTCAGCTTTAAGGATTTCAGTGTTATTATTTCTGACATGTCTGAAGCTTCAAAATGCCACTGAGAATATGGTAGAACTGGTTCTCCTGCTTGAGTAAATGGTGCAAGTCACAATGCCTGTTCTGGCAAGAGATGACCAATCGGAAAAATACCTGACAGTCGCCTTTGAGGACCTTCTTAGAAATTAGCTCGGCCTGCTCTTTTGCGGAGATAAAAGCGGATTATTTCTTAATTAGATGATAAAAAATACTATCACTTTCATCCTCTAGCCCTTCCATGATTGAATAGAACTGCTCTTTGTCCTGATGGTGATGTTTAGTGCCCTTTTAACTAGAGTTGGGTCTGCAATATTCTTCATTTCTAGCACCAGCAGGTAATCTGGTTTCTCTTGAAATCGGTTGCCCATCTCCTGCATCGCTGTAGAGGGTAAGAAATTTTCAAAGGAAAATTTCTCGACACTCTGTGTTTGGTCATGGAGTTTGCTGCAGCTGCTGTAGGTGTTATCTTTCATACTAGATGTGGCCTCATATTTAGCTACTATATTACTAATTTGGGATCTAGCAAGCCTCCTTCTACAATACAAACTGCATAAATGATTCAGCTTGAGGTACCCTGGCTAGATGTTACAAAGGTGAAACTTAAAAGAGCTTCCTCAGCAGATGAAGCCCAATCCCAAGGTAGAGAGCACATTCAGGAGATCCTTAGTACCATATTTTTGATGAATATTTGTAGCAAAATTTATTTGTAGAGCGGATATAAAAGAACTTTGTGAAGCTGCTGTTGTGTTAGCATGTGAAATGGCTGAACACTTCTTATTCCCTTCTCCTTGATATCCTTTTTTTTTTCTTTTTTTTCTTCTTCTTTTTATTGAGATATTGTAATATCTGGAATAGGTACATCTAAATCGGTTAAGAAATTTTCTGTTTGTGCATACTGATAATTTTCATATACCCGTGACCTTGTATCTTGAGCAGTTATTTTGGCGGCAGGGAATACAATCCACAATCGCCCTTCTTTGTTGTCATGATTTTTTTTTTCTTTTTCCAGGCTTCAGTGAAAATTTTATTCCATGTGTCACGGGAACAGCAATTCCTTACACATATCTCCCAGACAGTTTATATTTTATTTTATTATGAATTGGTAGCCTATACTAATAACCCTAAAAACTTTTACTTGGAGTAAATTGACATTCCTCGCTATTTTTTCTCCTTGTAGGTGAAAGTAAGAATCATTACCTTCAAAACTGTAAACTTTTAGCACGACCACGTTTCATAACCGAAGATTTATGTTAGCATTTTTGTTATGGAGGCTGAATAGTTTCTTACTTCAGCAACAACTAAATAAACTAAATTACATAAGTGAATATATATTCTTTTTCCAGGCTCATTATTACCACAAAGTCTCTATACGATTCATAGATTTATGATCACAGGAATGTTTTTATTTTTTTTTCTAATATCACATGATGGTCCATTTCCACGAAAAAAAAAAAAAAAAAAAAAAAGACAATCAAGAACCAAATCAGAATCTGACCTCACGGACGTTTTAGGCACTTGCGAGGTTTTCTTTCTTGACTGGAAAGTTTCAGCAGATCTTGCTTTTGTATAAACTTTTTTACATTTTCCATGTAATTATGATTATGATAGTCCATATAACAATAAACATTTGATCGATTTGTGTTATTATACCTTTCTCTTCAACATGTCAGGTCTCATCCTCCAGAAGGCTGTCCATTATAAATTAAGTTATTTTCTAGAGTAAGCCATTCTCCCTATTTTGAAATCACCGAGGAGTTGTCTCTTGGCATATTCCTGAAACGAATAAAAAACTTGAAGCCTTTTTTTGTTTTTAATATAGAACGCAAGAATACAAAAAAAAGAGGCGAAAACTTTCGCACCTCAGACACTTTAAACAGTGAATTGTATCACCAAAAAAAAAAAAAACAAAAAAAGGAATATAAGAGTTTTGTTAGAAGAACCTTTGTAGAATATTTTATGTAAATGTTTGATGTTCTAACATACTACCGCTGAAATGAGTTCTAAGAGAGAGATATTTACGGAATAAAATAATTTTCCGCCCTTTTTTCAATATGGCTGACAAATCCTGTGTGGTATAGGGGTACAAAATTAAAGTTGTTAAGTACCCATGATGATAACAATAAATCATATTGCACCTTGTCCATATAATTACCCATACAGTGTGTCCAGAAGATTGGGCGATAAAATCAATAAGATGGAGTTACACCCAAGACAAGAGAGAGATTCTTTGACGAGTCGTGTATATAGCTATTAATAATAATTTTTTGGATGGAATTTACAAATGTAATCAAGTGAACATACACTCAATTTCAAAGGCAACGAAAATGAAGAGATTGGTAAAAGTTTACAAAACACACAAATCAATTATTAACTGAAAAACCACGCAAAAATACTCTAAGTAAAGGTTAAACCATAACACTCATGAACTTATACCACAAGTCTATGGAAACTTTCTGTACCTTTGTCAAATGAAACAAGAAGTCAGATACGTAGTCGGTATCCTGGGACAGCATCTAATGCAAGAATTGTCATTTTATTATTTTGCATCATTGAATATATATATATATATATATATATATATATATATATATATATATATATATATATATATATATATATATATACATATCTATATTTATATATATATATATATATATATATATATATATATATATATATATATATATATATATATATATATATATATATATATATATATATATATATAGATATATATATTTATATATACACACACACATATATGTATATATATATATATATATATATATATATATATATATATATATATATATATATATATATATATATATATATATATATATACTAATAAGTCACTAAATAGCGCGTGACAATATATTCAGCCAAGGCCATGGTCTTGTAAAAACATATAAACCTGGTAACCCCATTATACCAATTATCAGTTCTGTTGGGTCATATACTTACAAGCTTTCAACATGGCTGGTTAAGATTCTTTCACCTTTAGTAGGAAGCATTTCGAATTCCAATATCAAACATAATGTTGATCTGATAGAAAAACTAAATAGCACAACTATTAGTTTTAAGTTTAAAATGATTAGTTTGATGTATCTCTGTTTACAAAAGTACCTATAAATGACTTGCTTGAATATTTAGCTGAATTTTTAGACAATTATGATTTACCCTTGTCCACTCATAATGTTTTAGAGCTGGTTAAACTTTGCATTTGTGATTCTGTTTTTACTTTTGATGACAAATTCTATACACAAAAGTTTGGTAAGGCAATGGGAAATCCTCTTTCACCTGTTTTAAGTAATTTATATATGGAGTTTTTTTTAAACAAGATTTTTACCTAATATTTTGCCTTATGGTGTTGTCTGGTTTAGGTATGTTGATGATGTTTTTTGCATATGGCCTCTAACCGAAAATGTAAATGCATTTCTCTTTGAACTGAACAATTTGGTACCTTACATTCATTTCGCTCGTGAAGAAGAACGTGATGGTTGTCTTTCATTTTTGGATGTGAATGTTCACCGTACTCTAAATGGCTTCAAATACTCAGTATATAGAAAACCTATAAACGTAAATTCATATATTCACTATTAATCCGACCATCAAGTTAAGAAGGCTACTTTTCTTCTATGTTTTTAAGAGCCTTACGTATCTGCAGCCCGGAATTTCTTCAGGAAGTTTGAAAATATCTTCATCATATCGGAAAAATTTAAATACCCTAAATATTATATTGAATGTGCTTTACAAAAAGCACAAAGAACTTTTTATTCTGCAACTCAGAGAATGGCTTAATAATGATAATATGCTCGTTTTACCATATAATGACCTATTACGGAGGGTTCCAAGTTTTGGTAAGAATTTTAATATTAATGTTGTTTTCATATTTTCGAATACACTGAAAAGCATGCTATTACGGAATGCTCCCAAAGTTTCTCAGGGTTGCATTTACGGGGTTCTTTGCATGAACTGCAAGTGTTTTTATCTCTGACAATCTGGGAAGGGACTTGATACCAGAATTAAACAACACAAATAAAGTGTGAGAACGGGACAAATCTCGAATGCTTTGTTTTTACATATTAATAATTTTAATCATATGATTCATTGAAAGGGGGTAAAAGTTATTTTATATTGTAATAATATAACTCGTAGAAATATAATTGAATCTGCTTTTATCAAATATCACAGTGACTTAATGAATGTAAGCCAGGGTTTGTACAAACTGGACACATTTGTTTTTAACGAGATTTGTAAGATTGTTTCTTTTTAATCACCTGTTGAACTGTTCTGTATCTGTTCTACTAGTTTTAACCGGACTTTGAATACTTGTTTTCAATTTTTTTTTCAGTTTTTTTTTTACTTTGATAGATGTTCTCTGTTTTTAGCATTGTACCTCGAAAATGTGTTGAAATAACTCGAAAACGCTCGGTACGCCTTCTTTTATATTTCCTGTGGCCTTGGCTGAATATATATATATATATATATATATATATATATATATATATATATATATATATATATATATATATATATATATATATATATATATATATATATATATATATATATATATATATATATATATATATATATATATTCAAATAAGCCATATATATTTTTGATACATTAATGTCTGGATTCTCTTAACGACCTGGGATCAGAGCCCCAGGCGAAATCACGCAAAGACAAGAGCTTGGGTCCGGCCGGGAATCGAAGCCTGGTCGGCAAGCTTGTATAGACAGTGACTAAGCCACTTGGTGAAGATGGGTTGATTTAAATTCTAAGTACAAAACACCTGAATTCGACAGGTATAAGTACAGAAGAATTGCCATTGACTTTTATCTTTCTTCGTGGCCAAGTGGCTTAGTCACTGTCTATACAAGCTTGCCGACCAGGGTTCGATTCCCGGCCGGACCCAAGCTCTTGTCTTTGCGTGATTTCGCCTGGGGCTCTGATCCCAGGTCGTTAAGAGAATCCAGACATTAATGTATACAAAATATATATGGCTTATTTGAATATGAAAAACACGTCTAAATGTGCAAAATTTATCATATATATATATATATATTTTTGGGCTCAAGCCATGTCGTCCTGATGGAAGTTCCTATAGGGTAGCTTCCTAGGGTATATTACAACTACGGCGATATTCCCAGAGAATTTACCTTAAGGTACTAGAATTCTAACTCCTGGAGCGAGTATCCCTCGTGAAAGGGATATCGCGACATATCAGAGGACGTATTCTAGACACGTCACATGGCAATCTACGACCTGAACAGAGATTCGTCTCGTAGGAGGGAGATTGACGAGATACGAATTCGGGAAAGAAAAAGGGGAGCCGCTCCCAAGGCTTCCCTATCCCCCGATTCGTATGCGTGCCTGGCGCCAATCCTGGCGCCATCTGTATTCCTTTTTGCGTAGCTTAACAACTCGGTGTTTTTTCCTGTTTTTCTCGCAAATCTTGGATTTATTCAGCTTTTCATGGCTTCTGCGTCTTCGTTGACCTCGGATAAGTTGAGTATAGTGTCTGTTATGTATAAATGTAGGCTCTTGGTAAAATTTTGAGTGATTAATAGGATTAATCTTTGATACAAGAGCCGTAGCCTACCAGAGGTGTCTTGGACACTGTCACTCGCTAGGTATAAATTAGTTAGTCAGAGTGACATTCCTGGTTGTTTTGCTTAATAAAATTTAGCTATTTAGCTTTACATAGGATTTCCTTTCGTGCTTAGTATTATTTGGCGAAGTATTCGCCATTCTGGCCTACGCTAGGCCATGTAGCCTAGTCGTTTGGTCCTAGTACTTAATGCATGATTATGGTTTTTCCGAGTGTAATTAAAATTTTATTGAAGCTTTAGGCTATATTTTATACATTTTAGACTGTGTGGAATATTTCCAAGATTGTATACGTGAGAGTTTCGGTGAATTAGGTAATCGATTCTCTTGGTGCCTAGGCTAATTGCTTATGGAGCCTTAGTATACTTTATTATACTCCCCGGTTGCTTTCTTTTCTTCGGAGAAGGTATGCAATCCCTTTCCCTCTGTTTAAGCCTTGGGCTTATCCCTAAGTGGTTTTTTCCGAATTTATTTTCGATAAAACTATACTAGGGTGTTACTGTACCTTCCTGTTCCAGCAGAGTCTGGTTCAAAGAGGGACAGAACAACAGAGTTTTTAGTCTGAGTCCGTGTTGTTTGGCTTGGGGCAGAGTCTCCCTCGCTGACCTAACACTTACAAAGGGAGCTGAGCTCCCTTAGGTCACTGTCGAAGGTTTCTGTAGTTATGATTCCTTCTTGTGTGATCGACCAGACTAAGTCCTGTTGCTGTTCTCGGGGAGGATAAATCTTCCCTTGGGAGTTGCAACGCCTTCCTTGCTTTGGTGCTCTGGAAGCTGGCAGGTATTATACTACTGCGCTGGCCCTTTCCCTTAGATCTCCCTTAGGCTAAGACAGAGTTCTTGGCTGCGGGTGATCTGTCACTAAAGCAAGGTTGGCAGGACCCTCTTGTCCCTTCCCCCTCTATCTCCGTAATGGCCTAGCCATTACTGTACTGTACCTTGCCGGCCGGCAGAGCTGGCCGGCAGGGGTATTACTGTACCATATGTCATTCTACTTCTGGACCTAGTATAGGTTGGGATATGGATTGACTAAGCCCATTGCCGGCCGGCAGAGACGCTGGACGGCAAGGGTCTTATGTTTTCGAGTGCTGCCCGGACCTCTCTTGGTCCCTCATCCATGCCTGCCGGCAGAGCCGGACGGCATTGGTCAAGGAAGCCTGAATTAAGTTTCTCCCCTTCCTTATATGCACTCTTTCGGTTGCCGGGCTTGGGGGGTTGTGTACACTCTTATCCCGGCATCCATTCTATTTTCTTCTAGTGCTGTACCTGTCCCGGCTGCCGGCCTATGAGGCCGGCTGCCGGCCTATGAGGCCGGCAGCCGGGCAGGTGTAGTCTTCTGGTTCTTTTGCTGCCGGCTGGCATCGGTCTTGTACCTTTGCCGGCCGGCTTATGTCAGTCCTTATCTGCCGGTCACCAAGAGTGTGGCCGGCAGCTGGGTACTACCTTGTGTAGTTGCTGGCCGGCAATCATTGCCGGCCAACACTGGCTGTTGCTGGCCGGTAGCTGCTGCCGCCGGCACAGGCATTTGAACCAGAGGGCTGCCGCCCTATAGCTGTTAAGTAGTATACTTTAAAGCTAATTGTGGTGTGTGCCGGCCGGCAAAGGCAGGCCGGCACACATCCTCCTATACTGTACTAGTATTCTTCTGTATAGCATATACAGTAAGAAGAAAACTATAGTAAAAGTTTAGGTACAGCACTGTATCTTCTAACACTATTGTGTTTTCTTGCACGGCCCTTTGCTGTTGCCCTCAGACAGGAAGCAGAGTTCTTCCCCGTCTATTATCCAGGATTTTAAAATCATTGCCTAGGTGTGAGCTCCACCTGTTTCCTCTGGAAACCTTGCATTGGTTACTCTAGTAGAGATAAACCATTTTGATTTTATTATCTGGAAGGCTGCAACAATGGGTTGTGAGGGAAACACAAGTGTGTGTCTTTCATTTATGAATTGTTATGCTATACTATGCATATCCAGTGATACATAGTTCACTTGATACTCATGGAAATTTCTTCTCTTTACAGGAGGACCCTCCGAAGTGCGGAAATGTTTTCTGCAATGTCCGCAGCAAGAACCTCTGCGGACATGAGTGTTGTAGGAGACACGCAGCATGCGCTGTCTCCAAGGATGATCTCCAGTATTGGGACCCTCAGGTATGTACTGTATGCACTAACCTGATTACTGAGGCTTTTGATTCCCCTAGAACGGCGGAATCAAGGGATATAGCTAGGGAAAAGCTTCGTACTTGGGTAAGGGGCTTCAAGAAGAACACCTCTGGCCCTTATCTTCCAAGTGAGAAGATGAGGGCGTATCTTTTTCCCCAGGCATCAGCTGAGGCAGTGATTCCCCAGCCTCAAGAGGAGATCCTTCAAGATCAAGTCCAGGTGGACGAGGAAGTCGCAGATGCGATGCAAGACATCCAGTTGTGTGACAGGATGTCTGACCTGGACGAACGTTTGGAAGAAGACCTCCTGGCAGAAGGTCAGGATCAAGTTCAAACCCCGGATGTCGTAGAGGATGAGGTCGACGAGGTGTCGGCTACTCCGGTTCAGATGCCGGAGCCTATCCCCTCAACATAAGCTGGCCTCCCAGTAGAACTGGGACAGGCCCTCTCTTCGATTGTTGGAATGATCCAACAAATGCAGAAGGAGAATCAGGAGAAGGCGGCTGCAATGGAACTGCGTATGCAGTCCCTGGCAGAATCACATGGGCCCCGGAAAAGGCTCAATGTGAAAGACCTTCCCATATGCTCAGATGCTAACCCATGGAGGTATGCTGAGCACATGCCGATGACGACTGGAAAGATCGTCATCTCGGATAAGCTGGGTTCAGTTCCCCTAGAGGAGGTAGAATTCTGGCCCAGCAAGGCATCATATCCGGACTGCTATGTCCGGCTGAGAAAAGAACCAGCTTCAAGGGAGGAGACAGAGCCGAAGGAGGTCATTATTATGGACCACGCTAAGGCTCAAGCCCTACTTTCATCCTCGATGAAAGAGAGGGGCTTCTCGAATTCGAAGGTAGCTGCATTGAGCAAGAAGCTCCCTTCGTTTGTGTCCTCTCCTGATAGAGCCTTCCCCTTTTTACAGAAAGGGTTTGCGGCTGTCCTAAAGGCAGTCGAGGCCGGCAAGCCTTGCCCCTCCCTGGAGGAGTGTAAACCCTTGTCGCTGGCCCTACCTATGGACCACAAAGACTGGAAGGATGTCCATCTGACATTCTCAGTGGGAAAGTTGGAGGCTGATATTGCCGGACGGCAATTCGGCGAGGACCTCCCCAAGCTGTCCGAATCTCTTTTACGAAGAGAGTTCGAGACAAAAGAAAGACTGGCTGCCTCAATGTCTCATCAGACTACTCTCGAGACGATGGCAAGTGACCCCAAGGTCCATGAAATGTTCATGGTAGTGGCTAAGTCTCACTTAGCCACAGTGACGAAGGACCTTTATAGCTTCGTCAAGGCAAGGAGAGCTTGCAGGGAGTTCGTGTTCACCGGGGCTTCGGTGAGACACGAGCCAAGGAAGTTAATCTCCTCCAACATTTGGGGAAAAGACCTTTTCCCTACCGATGTGGTCAAAGAGGTTGTTGATAAGGCCGCCGTGGAGAATAGAAATCTTCTCCAGAAGTGGGGCCTGGCTATCAAAAGAAAATCTTCCCCGGATGAGGGTCCTCAACCAAAGAGGAAGAATATGGAGACTAGGCTACCATCTCGGCCAGCCAAGCCTTATAGACAGCAACAGCAACTGCAATTGCCTTTGCCTCCAGTGCCCCAGATGGTGGCACAAACCCCGACTGCCTTTCAGTGGGTACCCAAGGCTGTGCCAGGTCAGTCAACCACATTCGCCCCAACGTTCGAAGGACAGTCTTCTTCCTTTCGTGCAAAACCTAGAGGAGCAGCCAGAGGCTCGTCTAGGCGCCCCTCAAGGGGAAGGGGATTCAGAGGTGGTCGTGGTCAGGGAGGCAAGACCTCAGGACGGCAGTCCAAGTGAAATGATACCGGTAGGAGGGAGACTGATGAAATTTTGGGATCGCTGGACCTTCGATCCCTGGGCCCAAAGCCTACTCAAGAATGGACTGGGTTGGAGCTGGTACAGCACTCCACCCCCATGCCTTCGGTTTTTCCAACACTCCACCCCCATTTTGGAGGAGTACGTTCAAGAACTGTTGGAGAAAAATGTGATCCGAAAGGTGAAGTCCATCAAATTCCAAGGGAGGCTGTTTTGTGTTCCCAAGAAAGACTCGGAAAAGCTCAGAGTCATTCTGGACTTGTCACCACTCAACAAGTTCATAGTGAATTGCAAATTCAAGATGCTAACACTGCAACACATAAGGACCTTACTGCCCAAGAGGGCATACTCAGTCTCTATAGACTTGTCAGACGCCTATTGGCACATTCCAATCAGCCGTCGACTCTCCCCCTACCTAGGGTTCAGGCTACAACGGAAACTGTACGCCTTCAGAGCCATGCCATTCGGGCTAAACATAGCCCCAAGGATTTTCACGAAGCTTGCGAGCGCAGCTCTCAAACAATTACGCCTAAAGGGAATTCAGGTAGTAGCCTACCTGGACGACTGGCTGGTGTGGGCAGCATCCGAGACCGAATGCTTGCAAGCTTCCAGTCAGGTGATCCAGTTCCTAGAGTACCTAGGCTTCAAGATCAACAAGAAAAAGTCTCGACTTTCTCCATCCCAAAAGTTCCAGTGGCTGGGAATCCACTGGGACCTTTTGTCACACAGTTTCTCCATCTCAATGAAGAAAAGGAAGGAGATAGCGGGCTCTGTCAAGAGACTTCTAGATTCCGAAAGGCTCCAGTTTGCTTCAGTGACAGACCCAGTGCTAAGAGCACAGCTAAAGGATGCAACCGGAGTTTGGAGAAGGTATGCATCAAACGCGCGAAGAGACCTGAGAAGACCAATGCCGCCTCGGCTACGTACTCTTCTCAGACCTTGGTCCCAAGCCAGACATCTAAAGAAGTCTGTTCTTCTTCAGCCCCCTCCCCCGTCGATGACGATTCACTCAGACGCCTCAAAGGAGGGATGGGGAGGTCACTCTCATCGGAAAAAAGTCCAGGGGACTTGGTCCAAGCTATTCAGGACCTTTCATATAAACTTTCTAGAAGCTATGGCAGTGCTCCTTACCTTAAAGAAAGTCTCCCCGCGTCACTCAATCCACATAAGATTGGTGACAGACAGCGAGGTGGTTGTGAGATGCTTGAATCGACAAGGGTCGAGGTCACCACCTCTCAAC
>NC_090729.1:20515201-20520201 GCF_036898095.1 Palaemon carinicauda | reverse complement strand
ATAACCTTGCATCCATACTGTTTCACTTGCTAGTGTATTTTACTCCTAGCCCGGCTGCTGGCTTAAACAGCCGGCAGCCGGGTAGGTTGAGGTTTTCTGGTTCGTAGTCACTGCCGGCCGGCAAGGGTATCGCTACCTTTGCCTGACGGCAGTAGAAACACATCCCGAGATCTGCCGGCCACTACGATTAGTGGCCGGCAGTCGGGTGCTAGTGTTTTAAGTTGCCGGCCTGCAGTGATTGCCGGCTGGCACACATTTGCGAACCAGTGACCTGCCGCCCATTAGTTAAAGTTAGCATACCTGTGAACTATACAGGGGTAAATGCCGCCCGGCACGTGCTGCACACGTGCTGGCGCGTACCGGCCGGCACAACAGCATGCGATGTACAGTAGTTACTATATTTGTGGTTTAGTACACACTGCACTAATAAAACTACTGTACAGAGTTTGTTGTAACACTAAAATTCCTCCAACATACTTAATATTATCTTGTACAACCTTTTTTTTGAGACCATACAATATATAGAAAGTGAGTTTTTTCTGTATTCATTTTATCCCGTATATTAAAACTTTATTTCAAGGTGTGAGCTACACCTTAAATTTCCGCTTAGGAAAATATATAAGGTATTCTAGAATAAGAATTAACCTTAGTTTTAATATCTTGGGAGATTACAGCAATTGGCTGGGGAGGAATTACAAGTATGTGTCTTTTCTTCTTTCCTTTCTAACTCTACTGTATAAGCTACATGTATTAATAATAAGTGAAAAGCCTTCACTTGACATTTATAGATTTTCTTCTATTTACAGGAGGACCATCCGAAGTGCGGGAGTATGTTCCACAATGTCGGCAGCAAGAACTTCTGTGGACATGAGTTATGCAGGAAGCACGCAGCATGCGCAGCCTCCAAAGGTGATCTCCGGTATTGGGACCCTCAGGTATGTATCATATGTTCTAACATGATTACCGAGGTTTTTGACACCCCTAAATCGGCGGAGTCAGGGGATGGTGCTAGTGAAAAGTTGCTAACCTGGGTGAGGGGTTTTCAGAAAAAACACTTCAGGCCCCTACCTTCCAAACGAGAAGATGAGGGCCTACCTTTTCCCTCAGGCATCGGCTGATGCAGTCATTCCTCAGCCTCAGGAGGAGACACAAACTGTCCAGATTCCGGTAGATTCTGAAGTCTCGGCCACCCTTCAAGGCATCCGATTGGACGATAGGATGTCAGAAGTGTCAGAGTATGCAGAGAAGGACCTTCTGGGAGAAGGTCAGGAGGAGGAGCTGACCCATGCTCCAGAAATAGAAGAGGAAGAAATAGACAAGGTGTCGGTTACATCGGTTCTGGCCCCGGAATCTGTTCCCTCTACATCGTCTGCTATCCCAGGTGATCTGGGAAGGACTCTTTCTTCTATTGTTGAGATTATTCAACAAATACAAATGAAAAATGATGAAAAAGAAGCAAGGAAGAAACTGGAGATATGTAGACTCGCAGCATCATGTATGGCCCAGAAGAGACTCAATGTGAAGGATCTTCCTTTGTGCTTGGATACCAATCCTTGGAGGTATGCCGAATGCATGACAATGACAACCAGGAAGATTGTTATATCGGAGAAGTTAGGCTCAATTCCCCTAGAAGATGTGGAATTTGGCCCAACAAAGACTCTTACCCGGACTGCTATGTCCGTCTTAGGAAGGAGCCAGCCTCAAAGGAGGAGACGGAGCCGAAGGAGGTTATAGTCCTTAACAATAGTAATGCACAAGCGTTACTAGCGAGCTCGATGAAAGAGAGGGGCTTCACTAACTCAAAGGTGCCAGCCTTGAGTAAGAAGCTTCCCTCCTTTGTGGCGTCTCCAACCAGAGCCTTTCCCTTGATGGAAAAGGGATATAAGGCAGCCTTGAAGGCGACGAAGGCAGGGAAACCATGCCCTTCCTTTGAGGAATTCAAGCCGTTATTCCTGACCTTACCTTTAAACCAGAAAGACTGGAAGGACATCCACCTTATCTTCTCAGTCTGGATGCTGGAAGCTGATATTGCCGAAAGTCAGTTTGGTGAGGAACTTCCAAAGCAGTCGGAGTTTGTCTTGCGCAGAGAGCAAGAGACGAAAGAAAGACTTGTGGCATCGATGTCGTTGCAACTTACATTGGAAACGATGGCAAGTGACCCCAAGAACCAAGATATGTTCATGGTAGTGGCCAAAACCCATCAGGGCTCAGCTACGAAGGATCTCTATAGCTTTATTGAAGCTAGGATAGCCTGTAAAGAGTTCGTGTTCGCCTTGACTGCGGTGAGGCACGAACTGAGGTAGCTGATCTCCTCTTGCATCTGGGGTAAGGACCTCTTCCCCAACGAAGTGGTTAAAGAGGTAGTAGACAAGGCCGCCATGGAGAATATGAACCTTCTCAAAAAGTGGGGCATAAATCTTAAGAAAGTTTTCTCCGGATAAGGGTCCCAAACCCAAGAAGAAGACAAAAAGTCCTAGGCTATCCTCTTGGCCGGTTAAGGCCTACCGACAGCAACAACAGCAATTTCCTGCGACCGCGGTGCCTCAGATAGTGGCACAACGTCCAACCGCATGCCAGTTGGTATCTCAACAAGTGGCGACACAGTCGCCGGTTTTTAACCCAGCTTTTGAAAAGCAGACTTCTTCCATTCGCTCAAAAGCTAGAGGAACAGCCAGAGGTTCTTCTAGGTGCCCTTCAAGGGGAAGGGGATTAAGGGGAGGACGCGGTCAAGGAGGCAAGGCCACACGTCCACAAACGCAGAATTGAGATGCTTCCAGTAGGAGGGAGACTACATCTATTTAGGGATCATTGGTCCTTCGATCCCTGGCCTCACAGCCTACTAAAGAATGGACTAAGTTGGAGCTGGAGCAGTCCTCCATCTCAATTTCCTCAGTTCTTCCAACACTCTACCCCCGTCCTGGAAGAATATGTCCGAGAACTCGTAGAGAAAAGAGTAATCTTAAAAGTCAAGTCCATCAATTTCACAGGAAGGCTGTTTTGTGTTCCAAAGAAGGACTCAGAAATACTTAGAGTCATTCTGGACTTGTCACCACTCAACAAGTTCATAGTGAACTATAAGTTCAGGATACTCACACCTCAACACATAAGGACCCTACTGCCCAAAAGGGCATATACCGTCTCTATAGACTTGTCTGACGCTTACTGGAACCTTCCAATTAATCGTCACCTCTCCTCCTACCTAGGCTTCAAGTTACAAAGAAGACTTTACGGCTTCAGAGCCATGCCATTCGGGCTAAGCATCGCCACAAGGATTTTCACGAAGCTTGCGAACGCAGCCGTCCATCAATTACTCCTAAAGGGGATCAAGATAGTGGCCTACTTGGACGACTGGCTGGTGTGGGCAGCATCCAGGACAGAATGCATGCAAGCCTCTAAGATAGTGATCCAGTTCCTGGAACATCTGAGATTCAAGATCAACATCAAAAAGCCTCGACTATCTCCCGCTCAAAAATTTCAGTAGTTGGGAATCCACTGGAATTTTAAGTCACATCGACTTTCCATTCCTGGGAAGAAGAGGAGAGAAATAGCAGACTCTGTCAAGAGACTATTGAAATCCAAACAGATACCGTGACCCTAAGAGGAGAGAGTGCTGGGCTCTCTACAGTTTGCTTCGATAAACGATCCAGTGCTAAGAGCATGGCTACAGGATGCAACAGGGTCTGGAGAAAATACGCATCAAACTTGCGAAGAGATCTAATGAGACCACTACCGACTCGACTGCGAACGCTTCTCAAGCCATGGTCCAAAGCCAAGAAATTGAAGAAATCAATACTTCTTCAACCTCCTCCCAATCAGTTACTATCCACACAGACGCTTCAAAGGAAGGCTGGGGAGGCCACTCTCACCAGAAGAGTCCAAGGATCTTGGTCCAATCTTTTCAAGTCATTTCACATCAACTTTCTAGAAGTCATGGCAGTACTTCTGACATTGAAGAAAGTATCTCCTTGCCACTCGACACACATAAGATTGGTTCTAGATAGCGAGGTGATAGTGAGATGCCTGAATCGACAAGGGTTGAGGTCGCCTATAATCAACCAAGTGATGTTGGCCATATTCCGTTTGGCGGAAAGGATGAAATGGCACCTGTCAGCAGTTCACATTCAAGGGTTGCGCAACATGACAGCGGATGTTCTATACAGGTTTACACCAATAGAGTCAGAATGGTCCCTAGACGCAGGATCGTTCTCCTTCATCTTGAGTCAAGTCCCGGAACTGCAGATAGACTCTTTGCGACGAAAGACAACAAGAAAATACATCGTTATGTGTCCCCATACGAGGATCCGCTAGCGGAGGCAGTGGACGCTATGTCCCTAGATTGGAACAGATAGTCCAAGATTTACCTTACCTTTTCCCTCCGCACAACCTCCTTTTGAAGGTACTCGACAAGGTGAGATCCTTCAAAGTGAAAGCGGCGGTAGTGGCCAACAAGTGGCCAAACAGCGTGTTCCCTCCGCATAACCTCCTTTTGAAGGTACTCGACAAGCTGAGATCCTTCAAAGTGGAAGCGGCAGTAGTGGCCCACAAGTGGCCAAACAGCATTTGGTTCCCTCTGGCATTGGAACTACAACTGAAATTTGTACTGCTACCGAATCCAACCATGTCTCAGCGAGTACAGAACTCGACTGTCTTCGTTTCATCACAGAAAACCAGGAACCTGCATCTCATGATTTTTTCTCCTTAGCGATGACAAAAAGATTCGGGGTATCAAAAGACAGTATAGACTTCTTGGAAGAAACCAGAGGACAATATGAGGCACCATGGAAGAAGCGGGTGTCCTTTGTCAAGGGGAAGAAACCCAAAAGAAATCTTGACAGATTTCTGTTTATCATTCCACATTCACCTTCATGACCAGGGTTTAGCAGCCAACACAATATCAATGTGCAAGTCTGCCTTGACAAGACCGATACTATATGCCTTTTAGGTCGACCTTTCTAACGACGTTCTTAATGAATTCCGAAGGCCCGTCCTAAGCTTAGTCC
>NC_090729.1:20507701-20510201 GCF_036898095.1 Palaemon carinicauda | reverse complement strand
ACCATATTAAATTAATGGAATTCAATTACTTACATCACCATCAGATGATTGTAACTGGTATGCTTTGCCGTTCACAACCACCAGTGCTGGGCCAAAGTGCTCCATGCGAGATGCTGCTGCATTGCTGCTCCAAACCTTGAATAGGAGTTCACAGCGCCGTGTTTTATAGTGTTCATTTGCCAGGAATAGTTTGAAGTCATTTGGTTTTCTTGTCGCTGGCCCTTGTATCAGATAACGCTGAGAAGATCCTCGGCGTAATCTCTCCTGAGCCTTGATAGAATCAGCATGGTAAGAATCAGTTGAGAAGATAAAATCTTTCTTTGCCACCATCTGATCTAAGACTTGCAGACATATTTCTCCAAACGTAGGCGATATATTTGTCAGGGCATGGAAAATGGTGTTGCCATCTTGGATGTGCAGGGCACCCTTCGGATAAGGAATATCCTCGTGACTATCGTCTGTGAAGAAATGCAGAAGTGCAGCTTTGTTGGTCTTATTGAAGAAACCATCAGCAGTACCCAGGCTAAGTGGTACAAGGGTAAGTGAATATCTCATCAGTTCATCAAGGTCTAGTAGCTTATCCAGGTTCTGGGATTTGACCAGCAGCATAAAGGCAAGGTCACTCTGCTGTCGGTATTGAACAATCTGCAGGTGTCGTATGGTGCTGCAAGGCAGAATGTGTTTAGGTAATTTCCACTCTGCGTTTGTCACAGCACGGCAGATGTCCTGGAAATGAAACCACTAGACATTAGACAGAAAATGGTTTACATTTTCATTAGAGAATGTAGTAAAACTATATATCAAGGTAGTAAAGCAAATGTGGTTAAATCTCACCTGAGCTATGGAAAGGACCAGACGTCGGCACTTTTCAGACTTTTCTACGACTACTTCATCCACCAGAAGAGTCAACAGGACCTCTCATCACGCATGGAGCACTGTGGTATAGCACTGGTGGCTGTGAATGGCAAAGATTACCAGTTACAATCATCTGATGGTGATGTTGGAAGGTATTCTTCTGATGCTCTGGCATCCAGCTCATCAGCTGTTGGAGGCCAAGGAAGTGGTGTTGACTCATGGAACATCCTCTGAACAGCAATGCGCAAGTGCAAGGCAACATCCTCAAAGTAGTCTCTGGAACCAAGTCTATATGCATATGTCACTGCTTCCGCAACAGAGATGCTTTTGCTGTACATCAGGTTGAAGGTTATGCATCCCCTGTCCCCAGGAAAACCTTTTGTGAAAGCGATGCTCTCATTAATTTTGTGTCTTTGATGTCGGGTCTTCAGCTTGTCACTTCTGAAATCTGGATTTGGAAATCCACAGCGTTCAAGTTCTAGCCATCTACAAGCGAGCAGATATTCCAATCTTCTGGTCTCCAAAGCCATATGATCCTGAACAAGGTTGGGAACAAAATTATGAGGGTGTTCTGGAGCCAGTGTGGTCTTGCAGCCCGGTACTTGCCCTGTCTTGATAGACTTAGTTCATAAGACTACGGAAGAGATGGAACAGTGTGATAATGACCCTGATGGAGAACAGACTGACCAAGACAGTGACAATGAAGAACTTTTCAGTGACAATGAAGATTAGATTAATATGAACTTTGAGACTTTTGGCAGTCATGAAAATATTGCAAGTTAATACATCTTTGGCCTGCGTGTTATAGCAATTCGTTATCAGACATTCTATCGATATATATATATATATATATATATATATATATATATATATATATATATATATATATATATATATATATATATATATATATATATATATATATATATATATACATATATATATATATATATATATATATATATATATATATATATATATATATATATATATATATATATATATATATATATATATATATATATATATGTATATATATATATATATATATATATATATATATATATATATATATATATATATATATATATATATATATACATGTGTGTGTGTGTGTCTGTGTGTGTGGGTGTGTGTGTGTGTGTAATGTAAATTATGATAATACCAAGTGAAGATGCCAATGGAATTATACATAGACTGTATTTCGGGACTCATTGGAACATATAAGGCCTTTTATCGTAACAGAAAGGCAGAGAAAACAAAGATGTGTCGAACTGCAATTTCACATTAATCTCATTTTAAAAAATAATTTTTTACATATTTTCGTTTTATTTGTGGAAAGGGTTAATAATGTTACACTCGAGTTAATTAATTTGTTTTAGATTTAAAAACTACCTATTCATGTACACTTTCTTTGAAGCAAAGTAGAATCCAGAATATTTATTCAGTTAGGTGCATGATGGTTAACAAATTGCATGGGCCCGAATTTTGACTAGTGTCCCTTTAACGTGACCTTTTGACCTCTGATGACGTCATCAATGTCATGACCGAATAAGTGATGGGTTCTTGTGATAGTGTTGTTCATACCCTTTCCAATGATACCTAGTTTGTCCCTGTAACTAATTTATTTCTTTACGAAAAGGTA
>NC_090729.1:20475201-20492701 GCF_036898095.1 Palaemon carinicauda | reverse complement strand
ACTCTATGAATGAAGTAGGTGAGCTTTGCCCTCAGTTGTTTCAGGGACAAGTTTGATCCAGAGGTTTTCCTTTAAAGAGCTGTCCTCCCCTGAAGTCTGAAGTTCTACGAAGATAGACCTTTAAACACTCTAAAGGATAAAGAGAGATATCTTCCTTCAGAGGGAAGATTCTCCAGGGACCCCACCTCTTAGAGGTTAGCTCGTTCTTAGCGAGAAATGATGGATCTGGTAAGAGATTCAGTTCTCCCACTTCTGTGAACTAAATGTGGCCCTCATCTCTGGATAGGGCCATTATTTCACTAACTCTAGCCCTAGAGGCTATAGCGAACAGAAAAATAACCTTTTGGGTTAGATCCTTAAGGGAACAATCTTCATTGTTCAGAGATAAGGCATAATGTAGGACCTTGTCCAAAGACCATGAGATGGGTTTTGGCAGTGCCGCAGGCCTAAGCCTTACACATGCCTTCGGAATCTTATTAGAAATTTCATCCACCAGATCCACTTGAAAGGCATATAAAAGAGGTTTAGTCAAGGCTGACTTGCACGTAGTTATCGTATTGGCTGCCAGACCTTGATTATGGAGGTGGACAAAGAAGGAGAGACAGAAGTTCATTGAAATTTTTTTCGCTCCCTTCGCTTTTACAAAAGCCACCCACTTCTTCCAAGATAGCTCATATTGTCTTATAGTTGACTTGGACTTGTATTCTATTAAGAATTCTATATTGCCTTCTGAGATCCCAAATCTTCTCCTGACTGCTAGGGCAAGAAAATCGTGAATGAAGGGTTTTGGCTCTCTGCGATAAATCAAAGGTAATTAACTTCTGAACCTTCTGAGATAGCCGTGGGCTCAGAACTAGAGCCAGCCTCAGCTTCCGTTCCTTCACCAAAGGGAACGGATTGCTCTTGGGCTACTTGAGTCCACAGAGCCACTCCTCCCTGGAAGGATCTCAGTGAGTTGAGTACCTTCAGCAGGAGATTGGATTGGACGAATAGGAATTCCTGAGTCCATCCCTTCTATACTATAGACATGATGTTTGTTATCTTCACTAGAGGATCCTCGTATGGGGATACTTATCAAAGTATTTTTTTGATAATGCTCGGGAAGAAGAGGTCGATCTGCAGTTCTGGGACTTGTTCCCATCTGGGAAAGAATAGGTCTGCGTCCGTGGACCATTCAAACTCTATCGGCTTGAGGCAGAGTAAAACATCCGCTGTTACATTGCGGATCGAATGTACATGAACTGCTTATAGGTGCCATCCCTTCAGGGAGGGATGCATTACGTCACCTAGACTGTATGAGACGTTCTCTAGCTTTGTCAGTTCTAACGTCTCATTATCGCTTCGATGTCCCAGATCAACCTGAGCAGGTCTGATCTGTGTGCAGAGAGTTTCACCATCCATGACAGGACCAACATGGTGTCCAATGGGCTTTTGGCCTTTGACCATTGTAAGGGAAGTGATTAAGGAAAGTCCAATATCGGTCTTTTTAGATCTCTTTGAGTGTTTGATGTGTATCTTCTACAGACTCATAACAAATCTATCAGCTGTGCTCTTAGCACTGGGTCTGTCAGTATTGCGAACTGGAGAATCCTGAAGTGATTACCGTAGTCTCTTGACCGACCCTGCGATCTCCTTTTACATTCCCAAGGGAAAGGAGAGTTGGTGTGACCACTGAGTTCAATGGTTTTTGAGCCATTGAAGCCTTTGAGCTGGAGAGAATTGAGACTTCTTGAAGCTTATCTTTCATTCCCGATGTTCTGGGAACCGAATCACTTCCTTGGATGATCATAGACCAGTTACTTTGGTTGCTGCCCACCCGGGCCTTTCGTCCAGGTACATGTTTGCCTGAACAATTTCTAGGCTTGGCTTTTGCGTACCTGTGTCCGCTAACCACGTGAAGATGCTTAGGACTATGTTTAGTCCGAATAGTATCTTTCCTAGGATATATGTTACCTTCTGTAACTTTAATCCCAGGTAGGAGGGGAGGGGGTGACTGACTGGAAGTTGTCAATGAACATCTTTCTGGTCTGACAGACTGCAAACGCCCCTTCTGGAAATAAGGTCCTTATGTTCAGAAGGATCAAAATTCGGAACTTGCTGTTTTATTTGAACTTGTTGAGTGGTGACAAGTACAGAATGACTCTGAGTTTTCTTGAGTCCTTCTCGTGAACACCAAACAGCCTTCCCTTGAATTCTATGGAATCTACTTTCCTTACCGCCTGTATGCTCTAGAGCTCTAAGGTATACTCTTCCATGAGGGTTGTGGAGTGTAGGAAGAGTTGAGGAAATGATGGTGGAGACATGCCTACTTCTCATCCTAGTCCCATCTTGATTGGCCCTTGGAACCAAGGATCGAAGGTCCAGCGATCCTGAAAGAATCTCCCTCCTACCACAAGCGTCTGTTTGCTTTATTTGATCAGAAGGTTTACATATTTGACCGCTTACCTGTGCCGACACTGTCATTGTGACTATGGGATGTTGTTGAACATCCCGAGAAAAACTCTTAGACTTTTCCATTTTCCTTATAGGTTTGGGACCCACAACTGCAAAGACTTACTTTGAAATGATGCCCCACTTTTTGAGAAGCCCTATGTTCTCCGTAGTAGCCTCCTTAATCGCCTTTCTGACTATCTCGTTAGGAAAAAGGTCTCTACCCCAGATGTTGGAAGATATCAGCTTCCTGGTTTCGTGTTACACTGTTGCGGCAGCGAACACAAACTCTCTACAGGCTCTCATATCCTTCATAAAGGCATAAAGGTCTTCTACTAAGGTGGCTATATGCATTTTGGCCAAGACCATGAGCATGTCTGGGGTAGTTTGGTGGGTTGAACAAAACTCTATGCAGTTCTGTAGGGATAAGGAGGCTGCAAGCCTCTCCTTTTTCTCTTGTTTGTTATACAAAAGAAACTCAGATAGCTTAGGGAGATTCTCACTAAACTGTCGACTAATGACATCCACGTCTAGTCTTTTTACTGTAAATGTTAGGTGGACTTCCTTCCAATCCTTCTCCTGCTTGGGAAAGGCTAGTGACATAGGCTTGCACTCTTCGAGTGTAGGACAATGTTTACCTACTTCCACTGCTTTAGCAACAGCTTTAAATGCTTTCCACGTATAGGGGAATGATATTGAAGCAGGAACAAGAAAGGAAGAGTGTCTGTTACCTTGTGTGACTACTTATCATGGTCGAGAACCATGACCTCCTTCAGTTCCGTATCTTTTCTTGATATGGGTTCATGTCTCAGACGAATGAAGCAGTCAAGGAAAGCATCAAAGCTTGGCAAAAATAGGATTTTGTCCAAAGGAACAGCACCCATCTTCTCCGAGATGTAGAGTTTGCCGTTTAAAATTGGCATCAACTCCGTGCACCTCCAGGGATTGGTTTTGGAGCATGTCAGGTCCAGGTCTCTGGGTCGTTTGTATAACCCCTTTTCGTCTTGTTTGAGTAGGCTTTATATTAGACATTTCATTTGGCCCCATAATTAGTCCATTCCATCTAATAGAGGGGTAGGGGGTGAAGATGTCGATGTCAATGGCTCTAGAGCCGGAACAGACGGAAACAATTCCGACACGACAGTCTCCCCCTCTTCCTGTGGGGGCTTCCTGCCCTCCATACCAATGGCTATCTGGCCACAGGGAGTTGTGAATCATGCCTGGGGCACCGCTATTTCCTTACTTGTTTTCGGGAATAGTAGCTTACGCATCCTATCATTAGGTAAGTAGGGTCATGGAGAGATTTTCTTGAAGCCTCTCACCAAGTTGCATAGTTTGTTACGAGCTGCGTCCCTAGACTCTATCGACTTGGAATTCTCGAAACTCTCGGACATTAAGGTGCGACATACATTGCAAACTTGCGTATTCCAATAATGCAGGGATTCAGAAATAATATTGCAGGGGGCATGAAACATGCATGTATTATGACCATAAAAACACTTACTCTTGATATTGCAGAAGACTGCAACACATGTCATCTGGGGTTCCTCTTGTAAAGTAAGGAAAGCAGAATGAGTATACAATTGATTATCTCACTGATAATCAATATATAAAGGTCATCTTTTAACAAAATAGCTTAGGATAGTAAGCTAGAAAGGGATGGTGAGAGACACATACTTGTGTATCCCCTGCAAGCAAATGCTGTTATCTCCCTTCAGTATTAACAATAAGGAGATTCCTCTATCAAGGGAACTACAACTAAAGGGTTCTATCCCCTAGGTGTAGAGGAGTGTACAAGTCACTGCCCCTTTTTATTCTTAACACTGCGGGGTAAGGATGACTGATTTCTAGTCAGAGTATTGAAAGAATTCTATTCCTTCAATATAAGAACGGTACCAGCAGAAACCCGCATAAGGGTACCCAAGATATATTAGAAATAACTGCAGTATAATCACACTATAGTTTTCTGTTTCCAGTATATTCTATATTGCAAATTTCTAGCTACTGTATAATTATATATAATGTAGTTCAGCCAGTGTACTGGCTTTGTGGCAAGCATCTGATGGCACGGTCCAGCTGGCATGACGCTAACTCGACTAGGAAATATAAGACACAGATTTGTGTATCCTACCCAGCCCATTTGCTGTGACCTCCTTTACAATATTAAATCATAGAGTTTCCTGATCAGGGAGACTCAAGGCTAAGGGTTCTACCCTTTAAGGGTTAGAAGTGTAATACCACCAGGCCTTTAAATATTTGATATTATAGGGTAATATGAAAACTGATTTCTAATCAGAATATTAAAGATATTCTATTCTTTCAATATAGGATTGGTCTCTGCAAACACCCGGGCAAGGATACCCAAGACATAATGGAAAATAACTACTAGTATAATATATACAGTATCCTATACTGCAAATATACTGACTACCTGTATGAAAATATACTGTAGTTCAGCCGGCATATAGCCGGCATAGCTAGTTCCTGCTGGTACAGCCAGCATGCTAGCTAAAAGAGACAGAGACAGCATGCAGAGAAGGCTATTTTATTACTGTGTACGTATACAGTAATTAAGGATGTAAATGTCTAATTTACTGCCTTTCTCCAGGAAGAAGGTTCAAATGGAAGGGGAGAATGTAACATGCAGGCTTCCATCCAGCTACAGTACTATCGCCAGCAAGGTCCAGCCGGCAAGCAGCCGTCAGACTAGGATCCGGCAGCACTAGTACAATCGGCATGCTGCCGGCTGAGTCAGCACCTACCTGAGCCAGCCTGGCCGACCTACCACCGGCCAAAGCAATACCGTGACAACAAAACTTGTGGCCAGCAGTCCAAGGGAGAACTGAAGAACCATGGTGACAGAAGGGACTTCCCACCCCGAGCCATCATGGCTTCCGGCAGCCGCCAGCCGCCGACAGATGACATGGATACCTGAAGCTTGCATAGCCACCAGCAGCCATCATAACCACAGACAGTTTGTAAAACACATGGTCACCGGGAGCCAACATGGCCACCGGCACTTGTCATGGCTGCCTGCAGCTGGCATAGCCGCAGGCAGCAGGACAAGGGCTGCAGAGAGGGAGTCTGGCCGACCCCCACAACCCACCGGCAATGGTGAGGTTGCAGGACGACGGCTCAAAGAAAGAAAATGGCTCGGCCATCATAAAAGAACAGAGGGGGGAGGGAAAAGGGTCCTGTATGAGGTGTGGAAGGAGCCGCCAAGGTTGCCGGTTTTACATATCCTTCAGAAACTCTGTTTCAATATCGGTGCTATCATAGGCGGCAGGAGAATCATATCTTTTCCAGCCTAGGGTCTGCCAATACAGTTAAGGGGACGGCAGCAGTGCCACCTCCTCTTAACAAGGTAGAAACATAGTTTCAGTGCCACGCCCTTCTAGGCCTCAGAAGTGTACTACTCTTCAGCGTAGGGTCTGCGAGCACAGGACTAGTCTACTAAGCCACAGGGAGAAGGTGGCAGCACTTCAGGTGTAGCCTAGGGAGGGCTAGCCTCCTATGTCGGCAGCCTAGCCAGCAGAGGAATGACTATTCACCCTGCCGGCTGACTGTCAGTATAAAACTAAATACTCTGAGGTTCTGGCCGAATCCCAAAACCTGCCATCTGCGGTTAAGGGACGAGACAGAAAACCCTAGGCTAATCATGTGTGAATGAAAACTCGAGGCACGACCCACTTGGGTTGTAGCGTAAGGCTACACTTAGAGGGAAGAGAGATTACCATTAAATCTTTATTAGAGACAAGTATCAGTTATATAATAATTATAGGAGATATCAGTCTCCGATGAATTGATAACCCATACACGAGGGTAACCGGGGAAATATCGACAGTATACTATTTTGCTTAGGTTAGGTTACCTAGGCAAGACAAGATCTCGGTTACCTATATCACCGATACCCTGACATGAACGATCGACACAGAAAAGGAAAATTATGCATATAAATATCTTTACAAGTATAAATGATCTAAATAGCTTCCATAATTAAATTACTAATGTTATTTAAACTGGGAATGTCATTCTACCAACTAAATAACACATGCCTAACGACGACAGCGCCAATGGCGCCTCCGGTAACAGGCCTAGCTTCCTAATCACAAGAAATTACTCTAATTTCACTGAGAGACAGGAACTAAAATACACATATTGTAAAGATTCAATACTCAACTTTCCAGAGGCGAAAGAAACTGGAGATTGCATAATAATAATCCTTGAAAATCTATAGAAAATGTCAGAGCAACAGGGAACACCACAGTGCGAAATTGCTACAAAATTAGGAATGTCTGCCATAATGAATATGGCGCTGTTGAGATACTTAATAGTAGTATGGGAACTAGGGTAACCTTGATACGGCTCCCCTTCTAATTCTGCCACTTTCCCCCTCGAAGAGTTAATGCTATTCGGGGTGCAGATTGCTATGTGGGGTGTTGGGAATACATCCCCTGATATTATGCAATATCCTTGAGAGAAATTCAAGGATATTCGCACCGGGAGTTATAAATCTGGAGACCTGAAGGTAAATTCTCTGGGAATATCACTTTAGTCAAATATCCCTTAGGAAGCTACTCTTAGGAACCTTCCATCAGGACGACATGGCTTGAGCCCAAAAATACTGTTCTATAATTTTTTTCATGATACTGTAAATGTTATTTTCAGTGGGCTCTTTGTCGAATAGCTACTGCTGCTAATAAATATGTTGGGTCTTTAATAAGGTTTTTCCTTTTTTTTTTTTTTTTACAAAAAACTGTTTTTTTTTCTAAGAATTAATTATTGATGGAATGTTTTGTTTATAAAATGTATAACATTAGTAATTTGTCACGATAAATCTGTATCCTAATACATAATAACTGTCTATTAACCGTAGAATACTATTTTAAGAAAGTGACTCAGCTGCGTATAGCATCTTATACAACGGATTTTGAGCGAAGCGAAAAATCTATTTTTGGGTAAGATGGCCATGTCGTCCTGATGGAAGTTCCTCTAAGGTAGCTTCCTAGGGTATATTACAACTACGGCGATATTCCCAGAGAATTTACCTTAAGGTACCCAGAATTCTAACTCCTGGAGCGAATATCCCTAATAAAAAAGCCAGGGATATCGTATAAATCAGAGGACGTATTCTTGACACGCCACATGGCAATCTGTACCCCGAACAGAGTTAACACTTCTTAGGGGTCATATGGCAAGAAAACGAAAACGAGAAAGAAAAGGGGAGAGCCGTTCGTAAGGCCCTCTCTTCTCCCGCTTCGTAAGCGTGCCCTGCACCGATTCTGGCGCCATCTGCATTCCTTGTAGCGAAACACGAGGTGCTACAGATACTGTATGTAGGGAGGGGTCCTACGGCCCTTTCATAGAAAGGGAAGGGCGGGTCCATCAGGACGACATGGCCATCTTACCCAAAAATAGATTTTTCGCTTCGCTCAAAATCCATTTTTTTGGGCTCAAGCCATGTCGTCCTGATGGAAGTATACCAGAGCATTACTGTATCTGTGGATTCTCAAAATGTGCCGTACTCCTCAGACGTATTTCCCCCAGTCGACGCGACCTAGAGACCTAAGATGTTACCGTCATATTTCTTTTCAACTAATCATAAACCATGATAGAGCTTCCTGCCCCCAACAGGGAAGAGTCTTACTAGACTCTGGGAAAGTCTCGAAGAGTACATATATCTAAGTATGAACCCCAGGCAAGCGAGTATAGTGGTCTCACCCCATACTAGGTAAAGCGAATTTCGAAAAGAATCACTGTGTCAATATGAAATATCGACCAGTCCTCCGCTCAAAACACGTATTGGACAAAGGTTTATATCCGCTTAGGAGGAAACTCGTAAATCCGCCACCATCCCTTTATGGGATGGAGTCCTCCAGCTAAGGGAAAGCATAAACCAATGCAATATTACCTTGCATAAGGGAACATTCTATTAGAATTATCCCCGGGTAAATATACATAGAATGTATGCTCACAGGTGAAGGAGACGCAAGGTTCTCAAGAACCAGTTTATTGACAGACAATAAACAAACAGGTTAACCTCACTCATATATATATATATATATATATATATATATATATATATATATATATATATATATATATATATATATATATATATATATATATATATATATATATATATATATATATATATATATATATATATATAAGAGGAGGATAACTAAAACTTTAAGCATAAGTATGATAGTAAACAGAAACTTGTTTGTCTGAAAGAAAAACATTGGAGCCACTTTTAAGATACCAAAGTATCAAAGTCAAAAGTCTGTATTACTAATCAGTCACATTAGCGTTAGAAATGCTCAGCACGCATGTTTGCACTTATGCTGGGTTCACCTTTGAAAGTGGAACAGTCAACGTGGGTCACCCTGTACCCTCACATAGTTTGTAGTACAACATGTGACTACATACTCACCCTGGAATTAATTGTCCCAATTAAGCTACTGTTCCTCGCAGAGTTAAACAGCAGGGTTAACGACGCAACCCACTGCTACCACAGAACTTCTTAGTTGCTGCACTTGCTTCGCATAGTGACGAAAGAACACTCTGGAAGACTTCCAGCCAGTGTACGACGAAGATGTTCAAAATCCTTACAACTAAAGAAGTTTAAGGATGAAGCAACTTTCCTCGGATCGTGACCTGTGGGTGAACAGTCAGGATCCGCTCTGCGAATAAGATATGTGATTTTCGCCCTGAGTTGTTTCAGTGATAAATTTTGAGCCTGACGTTTCTCCCCTGGCCAGTTGGCCACCCTTGAAGTCTGAAGTTCTACGAAGATAGACCTTTAGGCATTCTACTGGACATAGAGATGCATCTTCTTTCAGAGGGCAGATTCTTCAGGGACCCCACCTGATGGTGGGTAACTCGTTCTTGGTGAGAAACGTAGGATCCGGAAATAGGTTCAGTTCACCCATCCAGGAACTGAACACGACCTTCCTCTCTCGAGAGGGGTATGATCTCACTAACCCTGGCCCCGGACGCGAGTGCAAAAAGGAGGATAACTTATGGGTCAAATCCTTTAACGCACACTCCTTATTGTTCAACAGCGAAGCAAAATGAAGAACTTTTCTAAAGACCATGAATTGGGCTTTGGAGGTGCTAAAAGTCTGAGCCTAGCGCAAGCTTTCGGAACTTTTATAAAAGATCTCATTAGCGAGGTCGACCTGGAAGGCATATAGAATGGGTCTTGTCAAAGCAGACCTACATGTTAAAATCGTGTTAGTTACCGATCCATAACCATGGAGATGGATGAAGAAAGATAAGCAGAAGTCCGTCGTGATCTCCTGCGGAATCTTCGCCTGACAAAGGCTACCCATTCTCTCCAAGATGACTCATATTGCCTTTTAAAAGGTTTGCACTTATAATCCTCTAGGAAGTCTAGGAAGTCTATGCTGGCTTTTGAAACCCCGAAACACTTTCTCACCTGTTAAGGAAAGAAAATCATGAGCTGCTGGGTCCGGGTTTTCTGTAATGAAGCCCAGACAATAGACTTCTGGACTCACTGGGTCAGAACTGGATCTGGTAGCGGTAGAAACTCCAATCGTAGTTCCAATGCCAGAGGGAACCACACACTGTTCGGCCACTTGTGCGTCACTACTGCCGCTACTCCCTTAAATGATCTCAGTTTGTTGAGGACCCTCAACAGAAGATTGTGAGGAGGGAACATATAAATCCTGAACTATCTGTTCCAGTCGAGGGACATCGCGTCCACTGCTTCCGCCGAGGGGTCCTCGTACGGGGACACATACAGGGGCAACTTCTTGTTGTCTTTCGTCGCAAAGAGGTCTAGCCGCAGTTCTGGGACTTGACTCAGAATGAAAGAGAATGGTCCTGCGTCTAGGGACCATTCCGACTCTATCGGTGTGAACCTGGATAGAGCGTCCGCTGTCACATTGCGGACTCCTTGAAGGTGAACTGCTGACAGGTACCATTTCTTCTTCCCCCAAATCGGAAGATGGCCAACATCACCTAGTTGAGAGGTGGTGATCTTGATCCTTGTCGATTCAAGCATCTCACAACTCCCCCGCTGTCCAGCACCAACCTAATGTGGATCGAGCGATGCGGGGAGACTTTCTTTAAGGAAAAAAGGACTGTTATAGTCTCTAGAAAATGACTGTGAGAGGTCTTGAATAGACTGGACCAATTCCCTTGGGCCTTTTTCTGATGAGAGTGAACTCCCCATCCCTCCTTCGAGGCGTCTGAGTGTCTCGTCACCGACGGGGGAGGTGGATGAAGAAGAACCGACTTCCTAAGAAGTCTGGCTTGGAACCATGGCCTGAGAAGAGTATTTCGACGAACCGGAACTGGTCTTCTCAGATCTCTTCGCGCATCTGATGCATAACTACTCCAATCTCCGGTTGCATCCTTTAGCTGTGCTCTTAGCACCGGGTCTGTCACCGAAGTAAACTGGAGAGACCCCAGTACACTCTCCAGTTCGCATCTGATATCCATACGGAATCTAGAAGTCTCTTGACAGAACCAGCTATCTCCTTTCTTTTCTCCGCCATGACGGAGAAAACGGTGTGACATTAGGTCCCAGTGGATTCACACCCACCGGAACTTAGAGATGGAGAAAGTTGAGACTTTTTCTGTTGATCTTGAAGCCTAGATAATCTAGGAAATGGATCATATACAGGGAAGCTTGCAAGCATTCTGTCCTGGATGCTGCCCACACCAGCCAAAAATCCAGGTAGGCTACTACCTGAATTCCCTTTAGGCGTAATTGACTGAGAACTACGTTCGCAAGCATCGTGAAAATCCTTGGGGCTATTTTTAGCCCGAGAGGCATGGCTCTGAAGGCGTATAGTCTTCGTTGTAGCCTGAACCTTAGGTAGGAGGAGAATCGACAATAGATTGGAACGTGCCAATAGGCGTCTGACAAAACTATGGAGGCGGTAAATGCCCTCTTGGGCAGTAAGGTCCTTGTGTGTTGCATTGTTAGCATCTTGAACCTGTAGTTCGCTATGAACTTGTTAAGTGGTGACAAGTCCAGAATGACTCCGAGTTTTCCAAGTCCTTCTTGGGAACACAAAACAGCCTCCCTTGGAATTAGATGGACTTTACCCTTCGGATCACTTTTCCTCTAACAGTTCTTGAATGAACTCCTCCAGAACGGGGGTGGAGTATCGGAAAAACGCCGAGGGTATGGGGATGGAGTGCTGTACCAGCTCCAGCCCAGTCCCTTCTTGAGTAGGCTGTGGACCCAGGGATCGAAGGTCCACCGATCCCAAAAGCGTTGGAGACTCCCTTCTACCAATATCATCTTGCTCGGACTGTTGTCCTGAGGTCTTGCCTCTCTGACCGCGACCACCCATGAAACCCCTTCTCCTTGAGGGGCGCCTAGACGAACTTCTGGCTGCTCCTCTAGGCTTGCTCGACAGGCAGTTGACTGACCTTCGAACGATGGGTTGAATGCCGGAGACTGTGTCGACACGAATTGGGGAACGCACTGAAGTGTGGTCGGGGTTTTTGCCACGGTCTGGGGCACTGAGGGCATCAGCAAATGCCGTTGCTGCTGTTGTCTACTTGACGTAGCTGGCCGAGAAAGTATCCTAATCCTTTTAGTCTTCCTCAAAGGTTGGGGACCCCATCCAGGGAAGAATTTCTCTTGGTAGACAGGTCCCACTCCTGGAGAAGATTTCTATCGTCCGTGGCGGCCCTATCAACCTCTTTGACCGATTCACTAGGGAAAAGGTCTTTGTCCCAACTGTTGGAGGAGATTAGTTTCCTTTGCTCGTGCCTCATCGTAGCCCGGGCGAACACGAACTCCCTACAGGTTCTCTTCGCCCTGACGGAGCTGTAAAGATCCTTCGTCACAGTGGCCAGATGAGTCTTGATCACAACCATGAACATTTCATGGACCTTGGGGTCACTTGTCATCGTCTCAAAAGTGGACTGAAGAGACAAGGAGGCAGCCAGTCTTTCTTTTGTCTCGAGTTCTCTCCGCAAAAGAAAGCCAGACAGCTTAGAGAGGATCTCGCCGAACCGGCATCCGGCAAAATCCGCCTCCCACATCTGGTCTGAGAAGGTAAGATGGACGTCCTTCCAGTCCTTGTTTTGCTTACTAAATCTTCCTTTCTAAAGGCCAGCAACAAGGGTTTACACTCCACCAGGGAGGGGAAAGGCTTGCCAGCCTCGATTGTTTTCAAAACCGCCGCAAACCCTTTCAGCGAAAAGGGGGAAGGCTGTGGCAGGAGAGGACACAAAGGAAGGGAGCCTCTTACTCAAATACAGCTACCTTTGAGTTCATGAAGCCCCTCTCTTTCATCGAAGATGAAAGCAAGGCATGAGCCTAGCATGGTCTATCACTACGACCTCCTCCGGCTCTGTCTCTCCCTTTGAAGCTGGTACCTCCTTCAACCGGACATAGCAGTCCGGATATGCCCCTGAAGTTACCATGCAGCTGCCTTCCCATTCTTCTCCCTCTGCCTTTGTTGGATCAAGCCAACAATGGAGGGAGGGCCTGCTCTACTGCGAGAGCAGACGATGTTGAGGGAGCAGGTTCAAGGACCTGAACCGGAGCAGCCGACATCTCTCGGCCTCTTCCGCTACCTTGTCCAGAGCTCGAACTTCATCCTGGCCTTCTGCCAGGAGGTCTTCCTCCAGACGTTCGGACACGTCTGGCATCCTGTCGTCCAACTGGATGCTAAGCAAGGCGACCGCGACTTCAGCATCCACCGGGATATGAATTAGGGGGACCTCCTCTTGAGGTTGGGGAATCACTGTAACAGTTGATGCCCTAGGGAAAAGGAAGCCCTCATCTTCTCATTTGGAAGATAAGGTCCAGAGGTGATCTTCTGAAAGCCCCTCACCCAGGTACGAAGCTTCTCCCTAGCTATATCCCTTGAATCCACCGTTGTAGGGGAGACAAAAACGGATTTTGAGCGAAGCGAAAAGAAAAAGCCTCAATAGATAGGTTAGTGCATACGAAACAAACCTGAGGGACCCAATACCGGAGAACATCCGTGGAGACAGCGCCTGCCACACGCCTCCTTCAAAACCATGTCCGCAGAAGTCCTACTGCGGACGTTGCAGAAAACACATCCGCACTACGGATGGTCCTCCTGTAAAGAGAAGAAATTTCCATGAGTATCAAGTGAACTACGTATCACTGGATATGCACAGTAGCATAACAAAACGGAAAGGAAAGACACATCCTTGTATTTCCCGCACACCCAATTGTTGTAGCCTTCCAGATAATAAAATCGTATGGTTAATCTATGCCAGATTAACCAATGGAAAATTTCCAAAGGAAATAGGTGTAGCCCCCGCCTAAGGAATGATTTTAAAATACCGGATAGTAGACAAGAAAGAACTCACTTTCTTATCCGTAAGGCCAACAGCAACGGGTCGTGCAAGACCACAAAGAATAAGGAAAAGACACATACTTGTGAATCCCACACAATCACCTGTGGAAGCCCACCAGCCATTAAAATCAAATGGTTAGTCTTTGCTAGAATAACCAAAGATCATATTTCCCGAGGGAAATTAGGTGTAGCTCACACCTAAGGTAAGATTTTACCATTCTGGCTAAAGATGAAAAGAATTCTCTTTTCATCCCTGTAAGGCAACACCAAGTGATTGCACAAGGCAACACAAGTAAGTTAGAAAAGACAGTGTTGTAACCTACTATATCATGGTCTCCCCTGGTAGAAAACAACATACAGGGAAGAACTGATACAGTACATGAGGGTGGTGTGTCGGCCGGCTCTTGCCGGTCAGTACCCCCCCCCCCCCCTTTTCCAAAGGTAGGTCTCAAGTATGCAACTTAGGATCACCCAGACGGGGGAGAACTCCAGTTCCTATGCCTGAACCGGCCGGTAGTGGTTGCCGGTCCGTAGCTACCCGGTTGGCACCCAGCTGCCGGCCATCACTCTTAGTGGCCGGCCAACCGAGTGATGTAGCAGGCCGGCCGGCAGCGGTGAGTAAACCCTGCCGGCTGGCATCCACACCAGGTAGCGCCCGGCTGCCGGCCGCCACTCATAGCGGTTGGCAGGTGAGCAAGGAGAACGGCCAGCAAAGGCATATAACCACCGCCGACCGACAGCAAGAGAACTAGCGAACACCCCCCTACCGACGGCCGGCCACTAGGCCGGCAGACGGCAAGGACAACACAAGAGAAGACAACAGAATGGGTGCCGGGCTAAGAGGCTATGTACCTCCGCGCCCGACACCCGAAAGAGTGCCGAGAGGAAGGGGAGACACTAAGTCAGGCTTCCTAACCACTGCTTACTGAATCTACAGACGGCAGCGGTTGAGGGACCAAGGAAGGACCGGGCAGCACTCAAGGGATAGGGCCTCTGCCGGTAGGCACACTCTGCCGGCCGACAGGGGACCACGTCAGCTCCCCATCCTAACCTATGCTAGGTACGGATGTGAGACGGCTGACGCAAAGGAAAACGGAAAAAACAGAGGGGAAGGACAGAGGGTCCTATCCAACCTTGCCTTGGTTAAGGATCATCCCCAACTAAGAAAGCCCATCTCAGCCAGGGAAAATCCCAGGAGGGAGGCCGGCACTACTGGCTGCCTCCCTAAAACCAAGGCAAGGAAGGAATTGCTAATCCGGAAAGGGAACATATCCCGAACCCGGAACAGCAAAGAGGACAAGTCTGAGGGGTCACCGAGCGAAGGGATCATAACTACAGAAACCCTCCGAGGTGATCCTAGGAGGATAAACCTCCTATGCCCGTGTCAGGCAGCAAGGGAGACTCTGCCCCACGCTAGACCAACACGGACTCAGACTAATACACTGCTGTACTGTCCTTCTCTGAACCAAACCAGTTGGAGCAGGAAGGTACAGTACTACTCCAGCATAGTTATATTTGAAAATTGATTCAAACAAACCACTAGAGTTAAGCCTAAGGCTTAAGTAGAGGGAAAGGGTTTGCCCCTTCTCCGAAGAGAAGGGAGCAAACGGGGAAACAGACAATATTTTAATAGCCAAAGACAACCTAGCCTAGGCACTAAGAGAATCGATTACCTAAATCACCGAAACTCACTCCAATACTATCTTGGAAAATACTCGAAAAAAGCTTATATGTATAACGTTGCCTAATGCTTTAACAGTATAAAATCACACTTGGAAGACTAATTATCATGCAGGAAGTACAAGGGCCAACAACTAGGCTACGAAGACTAGTGTCGGTCAGCCTAGGCAAAACTTTCGCCAGGCGCAATACTAAAGCATCAGAACAGAATTCCTAAATAAGCTGAGCAGCTAATTATTAAAGCGAAAGGGGCTGGGAACGTCGCTCTGCTAACCAAATAAATCCTAATCTAGCGAGCGACAGCGTCCAGGACGCCTCCAGCAGGCAACAGCTCTTGTATCAAAGATAACTCTTTTAATTATTTTAATTTTAATCAAGAGCCTACATTTATACATAAAAGAAATAGTACTCAACTTATCCGAAGCAGAAGTTGGAGAAAGCATAATTAAAGAGTAAATCCAAGATTTTGGTAGAAACACAGGAAAAAACACCGAGTTGTAGAGCTACGCAAAAAGGAATGCAGATGGCGCCAGAATCGGTGCAGGGCACGCTTACGAAGCGGGAGAAGAGAGGGCCTTACGAACGGCTCTCCCCTTTTCTTTCTCGTTTTCGTTTTCTTGCCATTTGACCCCTACGAAGTGTTAACTCTGTTCGGGGTACAGATTGCCATGTGGCGTGTCAAGAATACGTCCTCTGATTTATACGATATCCCTGGCTCTTTTATTAGGGATATTCACTCCAGGAGTTAGAATTCTGGGTACCTTAAGGTAAATTCTCTGGGAATATCGCCGTAGTTGTAATATACCCTAGGAAGCTACCTTAGAGGAACTTCCATCAGGACGACATGGCTTGAGCCCAAAAATAATGTTTATAATGATATTTTCATTACTTTGAGAGGGTCCGAAACGGTACGTGTTAAGGAAAAACATTCTTATAACTACTCTTCCTTGATAGTAGCGTATTACAAATGGTGATAATATTTTACTCTTTTTTATTTATAACTAGAGTATTCTAGTTTAGTGATAATATGAAATTATTATGTTTATAACTGAACTAAGAATAGATACAACTGAATATATATCAGCATGTTTTTTTTATTTTTTTAAACAAAAAATTCTCTATTAATATATTCTTTTTTTTATAGCCAGTGTCGGTCAAGATAGGAGTCAAAGAAATGATATGAAAATTGAAAAGAAAAATTTCATTAGTATCTTTTTTTTTTCTTTTTGAGAGCCATTTACAGTATTTGTATAATATCAAGAATTTTATATAAGAAAAACGTTTATTTGACTCGAAAATAGTTTATGAAAATAAACTAGTCGATTGTACAAAGCTTAGACAAATCAAATATATATTAACCCAAAACCGTAGTAAAGAGGAAAATATTCATAAAAAAATTATCGTAAAGCACATGATACTTTTTGGTAGAAAAAGATTAGCAACTCCCAAAATAATGCGGTTTCCAAAAATGTATTTGTGAATTACAAAACATGTTTTAGGATTGCTTGAAATATGAAATGTCATGGAAGGAATATCGATGAAAAATGGTCTAGCAAAAAGAAAATAGCAATTTATAGTTACCTAACTCAAGAGAAAAATGAGAGGAAAAAAAAAAAAACAGGTAGGGGAAAGGGTGAGCATTCGGAAAAGAGAAACAAAAATAACCCTATCAATGAATAATGATAAAAAGGATAAAGAGTAGAGGAAAATGAGACGGTAAAAACTTAGTGATGGTAATATGAACACTCGATATCATGAACATGATAATAGACAAAGACATATCGATCGTACAAAGGATATAAATTTAAAGCTGATATATGAATGATGAACCGAAATGATGACGTCAGAGAGAGAGAGAGAGAGAGAGAGAGAGAGAGAGAGAGAGAGAGAGAGAGAGAGAGAGAGGTTGTGGTGGGTTTTTGGAATTATCCCTCCCTGCCGTTCTGCCTGAGCTTGTGTTCGAGCTCTCCTTGATCCCCATACTTTCTCGTAGGGTCTGCAACCTCATCATCTTTATTTGTTAGGAATGGTGGGTTTCATGAATTTTATAGGGATACCTTTTG
>NC_090729.1:20455201-20470201 GCF_036898095.1 Palaemon carinicauda | reverse complement strand
GACAGTGGTGAATGTCTTGAGTGAATGCTTATTTTGATTTGACTGCAGCTTAAGGCAGTTGCGTGTGTAAATGCTGGATTTACTTCATTATTATTTTACCAGCGTGGATGTGTTTATTTATTTAAAAAGTAAGTAGAGTTTTGTTTATCTTTGCTTGTCGTGATTGTGAATGATAGGAACAATTTATTATCTTTGATTATAGTGCGATAGTTTAGTTTGGTAGGAGTTTTCATAAGTGCTTTTCTTTTTTTTTTTCATTTTGGCAGGCCGTGATTCATCCTTTTGAGTGACTCAATTTTTTGAAAGTTTATTATTTTTGATGACCTGGCGTGTGAGTGATTTGGTTTAGACTTCTCTTTTGAATTGCCCAACTGTTGATGACCTGGCCTGTTTATCAAGATTACGAATGATGATAATGATGATGATGATGATGACGATGATGATATCCAGGACCCCAATTAGGAAGGTAGTTGCGGAATATGGCCGCACAGTGTGTTGCTAGCTACGAAGGTGTGGTTGTGTGCAGTAAAAGACAGTTCTGCAGTGTGTGGACGGCTATGTCAGTGTGCCATTAATTAAGACACTGGCTCATTTTGACGAGTGTCTGTCCTTATGAATATATAAGCATACATATTTGGGTGTTGGTGTGAAGTTTAATTTATGTTTGTTATGTTTTTTGGGGTGATTTATTTGAATGGTATACCGTTATTATATATTTAAGTGTTGATAATTTGATTTTGGATTATTTATATTGAGCGTTTTAGTTTTAAGAAATATAGTATTAAGGGTATGTGTTGTTTTCATTTTCCTTCTGTCCAAGAGTGCAGTTCATAAAGTAAGGGGAAAGTTTGTGTTGTGGGACAATTGTCTGGTAGAGTGATTCAAGGGTGTGGGGGTTGTTTTGCAACATCCCGCCACATTATTTTGGCGCCCGAACAGGGACTGCCTAGGTGGGAGAGGAAGCTGGACTCTTTGACGAAGGACTGATAGGATAAGAAATTAGATTAAGGTTGAAAAAAAAAATGGAAGAACAACTAAAGGAATTAAGGGAGGAATTGCAGCTGAGTAAGGAGCATGAGGAGAAGTTGTTGCAAGAGAATAAGTGGTTAAGGTGTGAGAATGAGGAGATACATAAGAAACTGAGGAAAATTCAGGGAACTGTAGAGAGAGTGGAAGAGGGTGTTGAGATGAGGATGCGAGAGAATGAAGAACGAATGGAGAAACAAATCGAAGATATGATGGGCCAAGTAATGGGAATGATGAAAACTTTCATGGGTTAAGGTGCAGTCGGAGGAGTGTCTTCAGCTTCAGGTAATGGATTGCTGGTGGAAGAGAAGGTTAAGGTAGGAGATAATGGGAAAGGAAGTGATAGTGATAGTGATAGTAATAGTAATAGTGATAGTGAGATTGAAGATAAGGGAATTATGCATAGTAAGGATGAACAGAAATGTGATAGTAAGAATAAGAAGAAAGGTAAAAGTGATGTGAAGAAAGAGAAGAAAAAGTGTCAGGAGGATAGCAAGGATGATCGTGAGTGGGTGAAAGTGGTGAGTAAGAAAAGGGCTAGGAAGAGTATAATCAAAGATAGGAGTATGATTGTGGAATTACATTCTTTATATTCTAGCGAGGAAGTAGGAAACAAGAGAGAAGTAAGCAGTGATGATAGCAGTGAAAATGAACGTGATGTGTGTAAGACTGTGATTGTGAGAGATGTACCTCGGTGTGAAAGGTTCAATGAGCATAGTAGTAGGGATGTATACGAGTTTTTCAAGGAGTATGAGAGGTATTGTCAGGATAAGTGTGGTGATAGTAAGAGAGTTTGGGCTAGGGAGTTAGGAGAATATTTTACTGGGTATTTGTTGACGATGTATGGAGTGATGATGAGTGTAGGTGACGTTGATTATGAAAGTGTGAAAAAGAGAATAATTGAGCAGGTAGAACGTATAAAAGGGAGTGTTAGGTATAAGCGTAAGAATAATTTTGATGAGTTAAGGATGAATTCAGGAGAAGCTATATCAATCTATAAATGTAGGTTGGAAACGTTAGCTAGGAAGAAGTATGGGGATGAAGGCAAAATAAGGAGTTAATGAGGAAGTTTTTGGCGACCATACCTGAGAATGTGAATGAATTTATTAATTTGAAACGTAAGGAGAAGATGAGGTGGACGAAAGAAAGATTGACATGGAATGATATCTTAGAGATAGTTGAGGATTACGAGTTAGATAGATGTATGAAAGAAATTAAATCTGTGAGTGTAAGAAGTGGAATGGAGGAATGTTTGCCAGAATATGTTAGTTTTAGAGATACTGTTATGAGAGGACCGATGAGGGTAGCTGATAGTGTAGTAGATTGGAGTGTTAGGGCGAGTAATGTGGGAATGCCTGTAAGGTCAAATGAAGAGTTTATGCAGGGGAATCAGTTTTGGAGGGATAGGAGTGCTAGTGTGCAGCGAGGTAGGTTAGGTAGTTTTGTCCGTGAAGAGAAGTGTTATAGGTGTGGGAAAGTAGGGCATAAAAAGAATGAGTGTAGATGGGCGTTAGGAGCATGTTTCGGGTGTGGAGAGACAGGGCATCGTATCTGGGAGTGCAAGAAAGAGAAAGGCGTAAAATGTTATCGGTGTGTTATGACTGGGCACATAGCGAGTGGATGTCGTAGTAATCGTATGAATGGGATTTGTGGTAATTGTGGTAAGGATGGTCATTATGCTAGAATGTGTAAGGAGCCGCGGGGTAAGTGTACTGAATGTGGTGCAGATGGGCATGTAGCTAGAGTATGTATGAGGAAGGGATTAAGTCAGCCAGGATGTTCGGGAAACTAGAGTGTAAGACAGTTCAGCTGGGTGAGTCCTCCTGTGTGTGTGGAAGGAATAGGATCAATGTTTGTGAGAATGGGATGAATAATTGGTTGGAAATAAACAAGCATGAATCTAATATGCACGAGAAGTTAAGGCTGGAAAATAAACAATTAGTGTTAGTTGAATATAGGAAAAAAAGGCGTTTGAAAGTTTTAAGGATAAAAAAAGGGAAAATTTTATAAGCAAAAGTGAGACTAGAAATAAGTATGACAAGGGTGTGAATGTGCAACAAAGAACCTACAGAAAATGTCTACCGTATCACAGTAATACAGTACTTCGCCTTAGCTCACCAAAGCAACAACAAGCAAGTAACTCTGAATTTGATCCTAAGTCACACCAGAATCACTGGCAATGATGAAGCAGATTATATAGTCAAATCTGCCCTAATGTACCAGACAATAAGCACCACGCTTCAACTTTCACTGAAAACTATCAAGAATCGAATGGCAGCCTTTTGCTATATCCAAAAGACTAACAAAGTAAGGTTAGCCCTCCTTGATGGATCAAGATCAGAAAAATGGTACGTCGATGTAACAAATCTAGTACCATATTCACTTGCTAGAGAAATCCCCTGTCAAGTTGCAGTTATCATTTGCAGACTACGACTGGGGTATCTGTGCAACTGGTAAATCATCATGGACAACGACGAGGACCCAGCAGCAGAGCAGAAACCTTAAAGACCATGCAGCTACTACGAGCAAGCAACAGATGGACCTCTGCAACATTACCTTTTGCAGTGTTAAAAAACAAGCCTACTCAAGCAGGATTTCAACCCCAATAATCCTGTACCTGCGACAGCAATTGTTTAACACATAATTGCCAATGTTGATACATTCTTAGCTTTTCTCCGCAGCTACCCTCCACCAAGAAACCGTAGTAACAGTACTAGTTTGAATTCTAAGCAACCTCTTAACGTTTTTTTAGCTCTTCTTCCTCTTGATATCTTTCTTATATCCTTCAAGTTCTGGAATCCCTCTCAACCAAGCAGCACATAGACGTCACAATGACCACAATGAAAAGTACATTTTTATTTCTATTTGTGTTCTACTATTTTCAGGTAAAGGAAAGTTTAGTTCACCCTTTCTCTGCCACTCACATCCGCTAGCCAATTCCCTTTTTTCATTTCTCCCCCAATTAGCTGAAACTTCATGCTAATACTCATTCTAATACCTTACGCTTGAGCCACTAAGAAATCTTTTTACTTCTCCTATACCAAGAACTCCAATTGAACCTTCCAAACTCTTTCCTGAGCTCTGCTGATCATCGGGACTTACTTCTGTACCTCTTTTTCTCCAACTAAAGGACGTGATCCAGGGGACTCTCCTGGGGAAGAGGCCTTCTCTCCTCAGTCACCTTCTTCCTTTTCCAAAATGAGGCAGGGGCACCTCTAAAATAAGCAAATAAATCTCAGCTTATTATCATCCCTAATCCACATCCTGTCCTAAAAATGTCCTACAGATAAAAGATTATCCAACAACCAAATCACCTAATATCTAAAAAACCCTACAAATACCAAGGGGCTTAAAGTGTGCAAGATCCCGTGCCTGGCTATACGGGCCATGGAACCTAAAAAAAAAAAATAAATAAATAAAAAAATGAATAAAAAAAAAATCTATATGAACTGTTAGAACTTTAACGAAAGAAGTGGAGGAGTAATTGGATAGAATAGCGTGCCCAAGTGTACCCTTAAGCAAGAGAACTCTGACCCAAGACAGTGGAAGGCAATGGTACAGAGGCTATGGTACTACCAAGACTAGAGAACAATGATTTGATTTTGGAGTGTCCTACTCCTAAAAGAGCTTCTTCACACATCTAAAGTGTCTCTTCTACCCTTACCAAGAGGAAAATGGCCACATGATAATAACAGTGTATTAACCCCTGGGGTGAAGAAAAATTGTCTGGTAATCTCAGTGTTGACATGTGTATGAGGAGAGAATAGGCCAGACTATTCGGTGTATGAGTGGACAAAGATAAAATGAACTTTATCCATAGAAAATAATCCAACGTAGTACTTTTAGGCCAGTCAAAAGCTGCCGTAACTCTCCAGTGGTAATATCTCAAGAAGTGGCTGATACCCTGGCTAACCTATTACCTACATAATAATAATAATAATAATAATAATAATAATAATATTAATAATAATAATAATAATAATAATAATACAGAGATTTTAGTTGTACACACATCGTGGGATAAAAAAATCGTATGATGTACAGTATATAATTATTGACCGGTCTAATTTTTCTCTTTTTTTTTTATAAATAACAAGATTTTCCATCTTCTCATGCGGAGACCAAACAAGGAACGATGACGCATAATTATTTTTATTGCTAGAATAGGGAGAATTCCCTTTTCGGCTTTGGAGTTAAAAATCTCAATATTAATGTAACTTTAGCATCAATGTACTGTACAACAAAAAAGGCCGCATGTACAATAAACTCTTATTTTGCAAAGCAATTGAACCAGGTGGGTAAAAGGGAATATATTTCATTTGATAGAAGATTTCAGAAAAACAAAACACGAAAATAAAAGAGAAACTAAATACAATAAAATATCCAGGACATGTAAAATATACATATGAAAAAATAATATTTGCTGAAATACTGCTAACGTCATCATTTCAGAGCCCTTCATGACCAGATCAAATAGGTATGGGCTCAATGCAGACCCCTGATGTAGTTCCCCTCCCCCTAACCAGTAAATGTGGAACTACATCAGGGGTCTGCATTGTCCCCTTACCTATTTAATCTGGTCAGGGATGTAGTAACACAAGGTATTAGAGATCAGCCTCCTTAGTGTATGCTTTTTGCTGATGATGTTATACTGTGTAGTACTAGGCGAGAGGTAGTGGAAGAAAAACTGGAGGAGTGGAGAAGAGAAATGGAAAATAGGGGATTGAAGATCAGAAGGAAAAAGACAGAGTATTTGAGATGGAAAAATGGATAGAATGGGGAAGTTAGTTTACAAGGAGATTGAAAAAAGTTGAAAATTTCAGGTATTTAGGATCGACAGTTGCAGAGGATGGTGATCTGGGGGCAGAAATAAAACACAGAATACAAGCAGGATGGAAGAATTGGAAAAAAGTGCGTGGAGTACTATGCAACAAGAAAATAGGGGTTAAGGTAAAAGGTAAAGTACAAAGGACAGTTGTGAGGCCGGCAATAATGTATGGAGCGGAGACGTGGGCAATAAAGAAGACAAAAGAGAAGAACATGGATGTGGCAGAGATGAAAATTATGACATGAATGGGTGGGGTGACAAGAAGAGATAATTTACGGAGTTAGAAAACTATCAGATAAGATCCAAGAAAGTAGACTGAGGTGGTATGGTCATGTAATGAGAAGAGATGTACAGTATATTGGGAGGAGAGTGATGGAAATGGAGATACAGGGAACGAGAAGGAGAGGGAGACCAAAGCGAAGGTGGATGGACTGCATCAAGGATGACCTTCGATCAAAGTGATTTACTGGTGATGAGGTGTGGGACAGAGGTAAATGGAGAAAACTGACAAGAAACATCGACCCTACATAGAAGTGGGAAAAGAAGAAGAAGAAGAAGAAAAAGAAGAAGAAGAAGATAAACAAAACACGAAAATAAAAGAGAAAATAAATACACTAAAATATCCAGGACATATAAATACATTCACACAGGAAAGTAATGTTTAATTCTTTTAACACCAGACGTTCCTATTGATATAATTTCTTCGCCATAGAGAGGGGCTCCAAAATGAAGAGGTTAGCAGTATTTCAGCAAACATTCTTTTTATTTACATAGATATTCTATACTATGGATTTATTTTAGTACTGGATAGAAAGAATTTGGGGTTTTTTATGTATTTGCACCTATTTTTTTTTATCTCACAAATCAGGTATCATTAAAATATATAAGAGCAATTAATTTTTGTTGTCTGTTTTTCAATGTAATAACTTTAGTATATATAAAAACCACCAACTTGAGAATTCGATACACATTTGCTTTGGTATTTTTGGTATCACAGCACTACATGTGCATCTCATCACATAAACAACATGGGCAATATAATCTCTCCGAAGGGGAATAGGAATTAAGGAATTCATATGCCTCTCTTGTCACGTTAAATTCTTCTAAAATATTTGCAATATGCGATCCTACGTATATTCAACAAGTGATACTCGCGAGATGACCGAAGTCATTGTGTATACTCATCAATGCTATGTTACATGCATCTCGTTATGAGTATGTTAGCCATCCAATAACATTGCATTATTTTACTGATTCATATTTGTTTTTTGTTTTTTTGAATATAGTTAATCTCTTGCCACTATTAAAGATTTTGAGTGGTCTAAATTATGTGTCATTGTTCCTCAAAATGTTGCAAGAAATAATATCCCGTTTTTTAACTGCTTACATTTTCAGTATATCATTCCTAGTGTTCAAATCAGTTTTAAACTTTTCCTTCTAAAAGAGCTGCTTTTTAATTTGATAAGAAAAATTCAAAGGCAGTTCGTCCCTGTTTTTTATCAAACCTTTTACAAGCATTCATACTGTGGTGTAGATAGCATTAATAGCAGCTCTGGTTGTTATTTAGTATGGTGTTGCGTGTCACTGAAAAGCAAAATTACTTTATAAATATTTGAACAGTCAGCTCTACTCCTTCTGAATGCTTATAGACTTGTTTTTCAATTATAACTTTGCAGAACTACTGCAATTAAGGAAATTAAACCTTGATACGTTAATTACCAGAAAAATTATAGCATTCTTTTGGGTATAATTAAAAGATCTGTGCCTTAGATCTTCTGGGTTTATATTAAGTTAATTCGTGATGCTCTCGGACATGATTAGTATAATATAATTCCAAAATAGGATTTAATTAATGAAGTGATAAAGTTAAGCCGCTAAACTCTAGAACAAATTCGGCAACATGTTGTCATTTGTCATTTTACTCAGATGGTTATACTGCTTAATAAGTTCATTATTATGTCCTCAAATAAAGTACGGATATCCTATCGGTATTCAGCATCTAAATAACAGAATTTTTATGTGATAAAATGGGTTTCAATATTAAATACTATATACAAAATTTTTTTTGGGCTTAAGCCATGTCGTCGTGATGGAAGTTCCTTAAAGTAGCTTCCTAAGGGATATATGTACTACAGTGATATTCCCAGAGAATTTTACATTTAGGTATCCAGAATTCTAACTCATGGTGCGAATATCCTTGAAATTTCTCCAAAGGATATCGCATAATATCAGCGGACGTATTCTTGACACGCCTCCATAGCAATCTGCACCTCAAACAACGTTTTGGCTTCAGGGAGGATGTGGCAAAAGGGAGCCGTCCAAAGACTCTCCCTGCTCTCGTGATACCATTGGAAATACAACAGCGCCATTCCCACGACGGTGGACATTCCTTTTTTTGTAGCGATCTCGCTCGGTGATATTTCCTGGTGATCTAACTTTTCGATCGTTTTACAGGATTATTATTATGCTTTCTCCATCATCTTCCGCCTCTGGAAAGTTGAGTATCGGGTCTTTACTATGAGTATATTTTACCTCCTGTTTCACAATGAAATTAGAGTATTTTATTGTGTTTAAGAGCTATGCCAGTTACTGGAGGCGCCATGGCGCCGTCGTCCGTTAGGCACATGTTATTTAGATAGCAAAACGACTTCCAGTTTCTAATAGCTTTATTTAATTATTTTAATTATTTAGCTATTTAGGCAATTACTCTTGTAAAGTTTTGATAATGTGCATATTTTTTTTTTCCCTTTTCTCTGTCGATCTTATAGTTAGATTGTCTGTGATTTAGGTAACCGAGATCTTGTATAGCCTAGGTAACCATACCTAGTCTTTTACTATACGTTCAGACTTTCCCCGGCTACCCTTGTGTTTTGTTTTCATTCAGTGGAGACTGATACCTCCTATAATGTTATGAAACAATACACTTCTCCTTGGAGACTTAAGGGTAATCTCTTTCTCTCTGAGTGTAGCCTCAGGCTACAATCCTAATAGCCGTGCCTTGAATTTTATTCAGGCATGGCTAACTTAGGGTTTGTCCTGCCTCTTCCCTTAACCGTTGGTTGTGGTATACCATCGGGTTTTGGAATTTAGTCAGAATCTCAGAGTATTTAGTCTTATGTCGGTGACCTGCCAGCAGGGCGAATGGGTTGTAGGATACCATCATTCCCCTGCCGGCTAGAGGGCCGGCAATGGAGGTTAGCCCTCATTAGCCACACTTGAAGTTTTGGTAGGATATCATCTTCTCCTTGAGACGAAAAGACTAGTCCTATGCCACAGTACTCTGGGCTGAAGATTAATTTTCTTTAGCCTAGGATACGTGGCACTGGAACTCTGTTTCTTCTTTGTTAAGAGGAGGCGGCAGTGCCGCATTGCCCTTAACTGCGTCGGTAATCTCTGGGTTGGAGAACTGAGTCTCTCCTGTTCCCTGGGATTCTGCCGATACCGAAACAGAGTTTCTTTTACAGGTGGTAGGATTGACAATTTTTGCCAGTTCCTTTCACACTCGTTACAGGACCCTGTTCCCTACCCCACTGTCCTCTTTTGATGGCTTAGCCATTGTCTTTCTTTAGGCTGGCATCTTGCAACCTTCCTTTGCTGGTAGGTTGCCGGAGCCAGCCAGACTCCCTCTCGAGCCATGCCTTGGCTGACGACAGAGCATACTGCCGCCAACCACATCATCTGTCGGCAATTGCCGGCCTAGCCGGCAACTGCCTGCCCTGCCGGCAGCCAAGATGGCTGCCGGCGACCATGATGGCCGTGAGAGGGAAGTCCCTTCTGTTCCCAAGGTTCTTCAGTCCTCCCTTGGACTGCTGCTACAGGTCCTGTTGCCAGGCCGGCAAAGATATTGCTGACTCTGTTGGCAGCACGCCGACTGTACTGGTACTGCTGGACTTACCGGCCGGCAGTGCATCGGCGGTACCTTGTCGGCAATAATACTGTAGCTGCATGGAAGCCTGAATGATACATTCTCCCCTTCTATTAGAACCTTCTCTCTGGAAAAAGGCAGTCAAAATAGATTTTTACATTCTTAATTACTGTATACATTCACAGCAAGGAGTAGCCTCTTTTCCATACTATCTCTCTCTCTCTCTAGCTAGCATGCCGGGTATGCCGGCAAGACCTAGCTATGCAGGCTACATGCCGGCTGAACTACTGTATATTTTATACAGGTAGCCAGTATATCTGCATTATAGAATATACTGCAGATACAAAACTACTATATAGTTTATACTAGTAGTTATTTCCAATATATTTTGGATATCCAACACAGACATTTGCTGAGCCCAATCCTTTATTGAATGAATATTATTTCTTCAATATCCTGATTAGAAATCAGTATTAGGATTACCCTACAATATTAAACACTTCAAGGCATGAGTAATACACTCCTAACCCTTAAAGGGTGCAACCTTTTTCCTTGAGTCTCCCTGATCAGGAAACTCTATATTTTAATATAGTAGGAAGACTACAGCAAATAGGCTGAGTGGGATATACAAATATACGTCTTTATTTTCCTAGTCCTGCTAGCTTCATGCTAGATGGACCATACTGTCATATGCTACTATGAAGACAGCATAATGACTAGACTACAATACATGATGTACAGTAGCCAGTAAATTGCAATATAGACTTACTGCAATTAGAAAACTACAGTACCATGATACAGTAGTATTTTCTGACATACCTCGGGTACCCTTGTACGAGCATTCTGCTGGTACCGTTCATATATTGAATGAATAAGTTTTCTTCAATATTCTGATCGAGAATCAGTCATCCTGACCCCACATTATTAACATTATTTTGGGATAGTGATTTGATACTTCTCTACCACTAGGGGTAAGAGTCCTTTTACTTGGAGTTACTCTCAAGAAAAATCTCCATGTAGTTAATACTGATGGGAGGCAACAGCATTTGCTCACAGGGATACACAAGTATGTATCTCCTACTATCCCTTTATAGCTTGCTATCCTAAGCTACTCTATTGTAAAGGACATTTGCATGTTAATTGTCAAGGAGATAATCCATTGAATACTCATTTGGTTTTCCTTTCTTTACAGGAGGGACACCAGATACCTTGTGCTGCAGTCCTCTGCAAGGCCAAGAGTAAGTATTTTTACGGTCATAATACTTGCAGGTTTCATGCCCCCTGCAATATTATTTCCGGCTCCCTACATTATTGGAACCCAAAGCTTTGCAATATATGTCGGACATTAATGTCCGAAAGTTTTGAAAATCCCAAGTCTACGAAGATTAGGAATACAGCTCAATATAAACTACGCAACTGGGTGAGAGCCTTTCAAAAGATCTCTCCGGGACCTTTCCTACCTAATGATAGGATGCGTAAGGTACTATTTCCGGAAGCAAGTAGGGAAACAGTAGTGCCTCAGGAGCCAACTACATCCCCTGACGGCCAGAAAACCTTTGGGATTAAGGGCAAGAAGTGACCCAGGGTAGAAGAGGAAAATGTTGTGTCGGAATTTCCTCCGCCTATGACGGCTATAGAGCCATTGATGTCTACATCTTCGTCTTCTACCCCTCTATTGGATAATGTGGTACAATCTTGTAAACAGCTGAAGAATCAAATAGAGAGCTTTCGTAAATAAAACGAAAAGCAGGAAGTAAAACGCAAGATAGAGCCTTGTAAAGCTTCTCTTGTCGCTTCCCAGGGGTCAGTCAAACGATCCTTGAATCAAGACCTACCAACATGCTCCATAACCAATCCCTGGAAGTTTGCGGAGCAGATGCCGATTTTGAATGGTAATCTCTACATCTCAGAGAAAATAGATGCTGTTCCTTTGGACAAAATTCAATTTTGGCCAAGCTTTGATGCTTTCCTAATTGTTGGGTTTGTCTGAAGTACGAACCAAAGTCAAGAAAATAAGCGGAAGCAAAGGAGGTCTTGATTTTCGACCATGATAAGGCACAGACTATCCTTTCAGGTAGTCTGAGAAAGGCGGGTTATTCAGAGTCGAAGGTATTCTCAGTGAATAACAGATAGCCTTCCTTTCTTGCTCCTACTTCACTCTCATTCCCCTTCATGGGGAAGGCATTTACTGCTGTTGCCAAAGCGGTAGAGGTGGGTAAGCCATGTCCTTTATGAAGGCCAGGAGAGCATGTAGAGAGTTTGTGTTCGCTGACGCAACAGTGAAACACGAAACAAGAAAGCTAATATCTTCCTACATCTGGGGTAAAGACCTCTTCCCACACTAGGTCATTCAGGAATTAGTTAAGAATGCCACCATGGAAAACATAAGTCTTCTCCAAAAATGGGGAATTCCTTCAAAGAGAAAATCTTCTGTGGTTGTGGGTCACCAACCTAAAAAGAGGATCGAAAATGCTGGAAATATCCAGGCTGCTCAACAACATTCCACTATTCCAGTGACCACGGTGCTACAGGCAGATGGTCAAAAGTCTAAGCCTACTGACTACTCGAAGCATAAAGACGCTTCGGCTAGGAGGAACTCTCCCTCAAGATCGCAGGACCTTTGATCCTTAGGTCCAAAGCCTATTCAAGCTGAGGCATTGATTGGAAACAGAAATGTCCCTACCATCATTTCCTTGCCTTCTCCTACAGTTCAAAACCCTCCTGGAGAAGTATACTTGAGAGCTATAGAGCATACAAGTGGGAAGAAAACTATAGCTCATCGAGTTCCAGGGAATGCTGTTTTGTGTTCACGAGAAGGACTCAAGATATCAATGAGTCATTCTGAACTTGTCGCCACTCAACAAGTTCATAAAAAACAGCAAGTTCTGAATGTTAATCCTTCTAAACATATGGACCTCGTTCCAATTAGGGGTGTTCGTAGTCTTGTCAGACCTGAAAGGTGTCCTTCGGAACCTTCCAGTCAACCATCCCCGTTCCTCCTATCTAGAATTCATGTTACAGAGAGTAACATTCATCCTAGGAAGGATACGTGCCGGACTCACAGACCTAAGTATCTTCAAAGGATTGACGAACTTAGTCACGTCAAAGTCAAGCCTAGAAATAGTTCAGGTATTAATATACCTGATCAAGAGGCTGGAGTGGGCAGCACCCGAAGTGTCCTGCCAATGTGCATTCAAAGAGATGACCTGGTTCCTGGAACATCACGGACGCAAGATAGGCTTCTAGAAGTCTCGACTTTCTCATGCTCAGGGGTTTCGATGTTTAAAAAACTATCAAAGCCCTCAGTCACATCAACTCTCCTCTCCTCTGGAAATATAAAAGGAGCTGATGAGGTCTGTCAAGCGACTCAGGTATTCAGTCGGAATACCAAAACGCCAACAGGAAAAAGTGCTAAACTTTCCCCAGTTCGCTATAGTGACAGACCTGGTGTTAAGGGCACTCTATAAAGATGCGTTAAGAGCTTGAAGAAAACACGCATCAACCTTTTGAAGAGATAAAAAACGACTGAGATCGGTCCCTCTGTAATCGCTTCTCTAACAGAAATTAGAGCATGAAAGTTCCTAGACTCTGCTGGTCCTTTCATGGGTGGGGAAGCCCTCTCCACACAGATCAGGCTCCCTACAACTGATCTGGGACACCGAAGCGATAATAAGACGTCACATTCGAATGTCTCATTCAGTCTTGGTGAAGTTACCCATCCCTTTCTTAAAAGTACGGCACCTACCAGCAGTTCATTTACAACTGATCCACGATGTGACACTGGATACTCTATTTCGATACAAACCAATAGAGTTGGAATGGTCCATGGGCACAGACATATTCCCTCCCAGATGAGAACAAGTCCCAGAACTGCAATTCGACCTCTTCATCACGAGCGTTTTCAAGAAACTACCTCGCTATATAGCCCGATACGAGGATCCTTTAGTGGGGCTGATAGACTAGATGAGGCTGGTCCTAGTTCTGACCCTAGGTATATTTCCGAAGATTCAGAAATTAGCTGCCTTCGTTTCATCACAGAGAACCGAAATCCTTCATTTCATGATTTTCTCGCTCTAGGGATTAGAAGAAGGTTTGGGATCTCAAAAGGCAATATAGAATTCTTAGAAGAATACAAGGCCAAGTCAACTAGAAGACAATATGAGTCTTCCTGGAAAAAGTGGGTTGCGTTTGTCAAAGCAAAAGGACCGAAAGAAATTTCAATAAACTTCTGTCTGTTCTTCTTTGTCCACCTTCATAGCCAAGGTCTGGCGGCCAATACGATAAATACGTGCAACTCAGCCTTGACTAGGCCTCTCCTATATGTCTTTCAAGTGGATCTGGCGAATGAAATCTCTAATAAGATTCAAAAGGCAGGTGCTAGGCTTAAGCCCGCAGTACCACCAAAGCCCATTTCTTTGGACAAGGTCTTACAGTATGCCTCATCTGTAAACAATGAAGATTGTTCTCTTAAGGATCTAACCCAAAAGGTTATTTTTTGTTCGCTATCGCCTCCGGGGCTAGAGTTAGTGAAATAGTGGCCCTATCCAGAGATGAGGGTCATATTTAGTTCATGGAAGTGGGAGAACTGTATCTATTTCCTGATCCATCCTTTCTCACTAAAAATGAGCTACTCACTAAGAGGTGGGGTCCCTGGAGAATCTGTTGTCTGAAGGAAAATGTCTCTATGTCCTGTAGAGTGTCTAAAGGTCTATCTTCGTTGAACTTCAGACTTCAAGGAGGGACAGCTCTTTAAAAGAGAAACTTCTGGATCAAATTTATCCATAAAACAATTAAGGGCGAAGCTCACCTACTTTATTCGTAGAGCGGATCCGGACAGTACTCCTGCAGATCATGATCCGAGAAAGATTGCTTCATCACTGAACTTCTTTCAGTATATGGACTTTGAGCACCTTCGTTCATACACTGGATGGAAATCATCCAGAGTGTTTTACAAACACTATGCAAAAATAGTGCATGAACTGAAACACTTGGTAGTGGCGGCAGGTAGTGCATTAAAACCTGCCCGCTAATTACTGTAGTAAACAGTTTTTGATTTGGGACCTCACATGTCTTTGCACATGTAACGGATGAGAATCATCCAGAGTATTCTACATACACTATGCTAGACAAATCCATGATCTGAAGCAATATGTGGTGACGCCAGGTAGAATATCTAACCTGCCGTTTAATTCTACGATGAACAGCTAATTGACTGGGACTGTCAATCAAAGGGAGAAAATGTCACCCTTCTTAGGTGTGACTTCTTTTAGTTAAGTGTTAC
>NC_090729.1:20445201-20450201 GCF_036898095.1 Palaemon carinicauda | reverse complement strand
ACTGTTAGGGGACTAAGGGGCTTCACTCACCCTCAGGGAAAGGACCAGTATCACTCGCCTGTAACCTGCTGCAGACGACTCTCCTCGTGAGGTGAACCTACTTCATGCCCTATGGGTACGCCGTTTACCCGAACCTATACGTACTGTCATACCGGATGTCGATAGTTTACCAGTAAAGGACTTAATGATCAAAGCCAACACACTTATGGACAGTCACCTCTCGACATTCAAGACCTCAATCAACGCCTCTACTCCCCAAGAGAGAAACACCTTTGTCACCTGCGCATCTTGATCTACCGCCTACAACAACACATCCTTGTAGTCCGATACGACATGTGTACCTTTCATCCCAACAAAATTTCGTTCTTATGGCACCGCATCACTCCTGAAGGAGTTCATCCCCTACCTGAGAAGGTAGCCGCCGTTCGGAACTTCGCCACACCCTCGATCGTAAAATCACTGTAGGAATTCTTGGGCATGATCAACTATTATCACCTTCTCTAGCCGCCACTTTCGCCACTCTTGCTCCCTTCTACGCCTTCCTTAAGAGCAAGCTAAAAGACCTTAAGTTGGTTACCCTTCAAGAAGTGGCCTTCTGCAATGCAAATGATGCCCTATCAACCGCTGCCGCTCTGTTTTTTTCCAATCCCACACACCTCTCTCCTTCTCTCCACCAATGCCAGCAACATCACTATTGGTGCAGTACTCGAACAGGTGGTCAACGTCTCACCCCGCAAACTGGCCTTCTTGAAAAGAAAACTATCCACGCCAGAATCAGGTTATTCTGCTTTTGATCGTGAATTGCTGGCGGTGCACTAAGGTGTCCATCACTTTTGCCATTTCTTAGAAAGTATGCCCTTCGTTACTCGCACAGATCACTTGTCTCTGGTGCATGCCTTCACTCGACAGTCTAATGCCTAGTCTACCGGCCAATGCCGACATCTCTCTGCCATGGCTGAATAAAATTGCACCTTTGTAACACATCCGTGATAAAATTAATCTCGTTTCCGATGCCCTTTCAAGCAACACGTTGGCTGCTGTTCAACTGGAATTGGATTACAACGCCTAGGCTGAAGCCCAACGGCAGGATCTAGATTATTAAGGATGAAGGACATCCTGCACATTCTTCCATTGAGAAGACATTCCCCCTCCACGACTCCAACACCACCCTCCTCTGCGACGTCAGTACTGGTAGACCGCGACCGTGGATTCCTGCTCCCATACGCCGACAGGTGTTTGATTTCATTCACGGCCTTTCACATCCCTCGCGCCATTCAATTGCACAGCTGCTGAAGACAAAATTCATTTGGCATGACATTACTATGGATGCTATGGATTGGGTCCACGCCTGTACTTCTTGCCAAACTTACAAAGTATATCACTGCACAGATGCAGTAGTTGGCACCTTTCCTCAACCTCAGCGTTGTTTTGCCTACGTTCACGTCAACATGGTAGGCCCCTAACCAACCCACATCACAAGGACATCGTTACCTGTTTACCGTAATTGACTACTCCACTCATTTGCCTGAAGCCATTCCCATGGAGACTGCAACGTCCGCCTCATGTACATCTGCCTTACTCTCAGGATGGATAGAGAGATTTGATATCCCGGAGCATATTACCTATAACAGGGGTACCACTTTCACCTCTCAATTGTGGACATCATTAGCGAATCTCCTGGCCATCACCCTACACCAGACAACTGCCTACAACCCTGCTGCCAATGGAATGGTTAAACGTTTTCACCGCACCTTCAAAGCAGCTTTAATGTCCTGCTGCAAGGACTCCAACTGGCTTACTCAGCTTCCCTGGGTCCTCCTGGGACTTAGGACCATTCTTAAAGATGCCCTGGACCTCTCTGCAACTGAAATGGTGTATGGTGACCTCTTGGTCATCCCTGCCTAATTTTTTCCTCATGCAACCTCCTCTGACGATCTCCAATGCATACTCCACATCATGGGAAAATTTACTACGTGCCGCCAGACTTATAAGCCCCCAGCAAAACATCAGATACTTAAAGACTTACACTCTGCAATAAACATCTTCCTACGTAATGTCACTACCAAGCCACTGCTAACAACCCCTTACACGGGCCCTTTCCTTGTGATCCGACGCAATCCTAATGCATACTTACTAAACATTCGTGACAAAGAAAACTTGGTCTCCATTGATCGTCTAACACCTGCTTATCTCCAGCCAGATGACCCATCTACAGTTCGCCTTTCTAGATCTATTCAACATGTACAGTATGTCATTTTTAGGTGCGAGCCATGTACCACCCGTGTGTCACACGTTCTTACATAGTAACGACATTTCTCTTTTTTGTATATATCATCCTTTGTGTCTTCGCTCTCCCCTTGCACTGACAGCAACTTTTATTAACCTGTCCGTCTACTTCATTGTTAACTGTTTACAGACTCAGTTGCATTCATCTTGCCTTTGACTCACAACCTACTCTTGGTCCATCACAACGTCCACCTGGTATCCCCCAATGGATCTGCAATGCCCACACACAGTAATGAAAACCTTACATTATCGGTTAGAAGCGCCAAATACAATTTGAAGTTTCTCTGTATCCGACATTATATTTCTAATCCTTGGTGTAGATTTCCTCTCATGTTTCCACCCCCTGGTTCATGTCACTCACTAATATTTATTCAATGCTAACTATTGATTGTTTACAAATCATATACCCACCAACTCCGACCTTGCTCTTAACGTCATCACACCCACGGCTACCTACGACCAGCTCTTCACATTGAAACTTACTAACAAAACTTCACCAAGAACCCATGATTTCTTCCAAACATAGTGTTTATCCCCATATCAAGGCAACATATCCCCCACTGTTTGCCAGATTCGTGCCTCTGGCACCGAAATGTTTGGCAGCTGCTAAAAAAACCATCACAGAAATGGAAGAAATGGTCATCACTAATACACGATGTTCTGAAGAAAGGAGCTCTCTGCATCCGTGTGGGGATTACAGGTGGCTGAACATGCAGACAGACCAGGATCACTAACCCATACCAAACATCGCTGATGTGATCTCTTTCTTGCGCAAAATGGAGGTTTCCTCCACTCTTGACCTACATAAGCTTTTTTATCAGGTCCCGATGAACCCAAAAGACTTCCCCAAGACCACCACCACCGCCCCTCTTAGGCTTGGGCCCCTTTTCATCGCATCTTGGATGGCATTTTAGGGGGACTCCAATTCTGAGTATATTACATAGGCGACATACTTCTGTTCTCTTGTTCCAAAGAGGAATACCTCCGTGACCTATACATTGTGCAGAGCCTCTGAAAAAAATGTTCTCCTTCCCACCATACTTACAAGGCCCCAGCTAAGAACAAATTGTGACAGATTTGCACTTGGCCCTTTCTCGTGATCCATTACAATCTCAAGGCTTTCTTATTCAAGGTCCCTGGCAAAGAAGACTGAGTCTCCATTGATCAGCTTATACCTGCTTATCTCCTATAAGATGACCTTCCTTCCATTAGGCCTCTCAAGAGCATGGCACCTCATTTCATTTATATGTTAATTTTGTTGGGAGACATAACAGAACCTTCTTAAACCTTTATTTTCAATTGTAACCTTATGACTCACTATCACATTCGATATGAGAACGTCATTATCATCTCATCATCTATAAAATCATTATTGTAACTTTTCCTGTCTCTAAAAATGCAAAGTTCTCATGAAAAGGTCCGAGCACCTGAAAATTTTATCCCTGTTTGCTCACTACTTGTTCATGTACCTTGAAACATATGATATTAGGATTTAAATTTTCACCAAGCGTGAAACAAGCTCATATGCTGCAGGGAGGCGAACCATTTGAAGGCATCCAGCCTTAAAATTGTTTCATTACGGTGATCAAGACCATCTTTTGCTTCTCATTACGATTAACCATTGTCTTTTTCCTTTTGTTTGAAATATTTGATACCAACATAGGATGTTAGTGTTAAATTTGATGCCTCAATTATTTTCAGCGGTTTGTGCCCTAGGAAGTTATGAAAATAATGTGGAAGTTAATTAATTTTCTCTGATTTTGGTGAATTTCAATATGATTTTATTAGAAAAATAATTAAGAATACCATATTGGTGTGATGAGGGTTTCTATTTCAAGTTCCGTTAATGTTCTTTTTACATGAACAAAGTAAATAAATATTTATAAAATATTCAGTGTTTAAACAAGGAAACAAATAGCCATGCTCATATATGGAATCCTGAAAAAAAATTACCAAAATATGTCATCAAAAGGAAATGAATGTAATGACTAACACCTAATGCCGACAACTGTGAATTTTTTTTTTTTATTTTTCACATAATGACTGAACTACTGTAAATAAGTTAGAGCAGTATGAAATTTCCAGAGTAATTAGTATTTATAATAAGAAGTTTCTTCAAAGATTCAATTTTAGGGTCTGTGAATTGTTATTCCGGCTAATTCAAATATACTCACAATTTTTCTGCAACAACTTTCAGTTTAATATAGCTACTTTCACCAATGAAAGTATTTTCTTTTTCATTGAAAAAATAATGTTAGAATCGATATTTCAAATCTTTCATAAATGAACTTCGCAACGTTTTATTCTCTATTGACATGAGAAGACATTATCTATTTTCTTCTCTTTCTCATTTTATTAAGGAATATTCATTGTATTGAGATTTCTTTGTGTATAGATAATTACCGTTATATTTGGTAGGATATATAAATGTATCACACAGGAAACTTATTTTACCGCTGCTAGAATCGTTAGGCAAGGCCACACTCAATCAAGTGATAAAAAAGTGGCCTTCCATTTGCAAGTCTTAATGATAATGAATATTAATTTGGTCCGGGAAGGAGCACAGTATAGTAAATATACTTAATAATGCTACTCTCTAAAGGATTAAGTAAATATTAATTTAACTGCGAGACCGGAAACAAATAGGATCATTTATGATAATGACCTAAGTGATTTGAAAGTGGTGTTCATATATAATAGACTACTTTTCTTAT
>NC_090729.1:20437701-20440201 GCF_036898095.1 Palaemon carinicauda | reverse complement strand
AACTGTGACAGTATGAAGGTTAAATGAGGAAGCTCGTGTGTCTCAGTCATTTTGCAGAGCTGGCTTATTATGTACTGAAGACTTTCCTGGCTTGTGTACTCATAGGTGTTTACCTGTTCAGTTATGGATCTAATCTGGGACCATTTTGAGAGCAAGCTGTTCTTTTGCAAAGGAAAAAGTCGTTTAGGCACCTCAATGCCATCTTTCTCAACTCTATTAAAGAATAGGAATCCAAAAGGTGAGTTGACTTGTTGTAGATGAAAGAACTGCTTAACAGTTTGTCCAGTAGCGTCAGTTCTTGATAGGTAGAAATCTTTCTGGTCTTTTATGACGTTAAAACCAGGAAAATAGTAGCTAATTTTGGCGCGAAATTGGTCGAAATCTCGGATTCTGTCTGCAGCCTCAGCAGCTGCATGCACCTTTTTAGCTCTTGATTGTGATGTAGAAGATGATGTTGGGCGTGGGGCTGAGGTAACCTGCTTCAAAGCTGATTTTGGTATTCCAGGAAATATTGATGGAGGTTGTTTGGGTCGCTTGCCACCCTTAACTGACACCCATTCGCAATTGAAATATGTCTCACAAATATATATCTCCTTCAAGCGTCTCAAGCTTTCTTTCTCATTCGGCATTGCCAATATCCATCTTTCCCTCTCCTCAGGATCTTTTGGGAAGGATATGACTTTTACATAAGGTGTCCCATCATAGTTCCCTTTACAACCAAAGCAGCTACAGTGACGTGGCATATTGTGAGATCACCAGCTGGACCGTTTCTATAACAAAAACAGAAACAAAACACATTAGTCAGTGAGATTTGAACAGAAAATGGGATTTGCATAGAAAACGAGATAAAACAGGAAAAGTTGTGGGAGCAAAATGATATTAAAATTTGAAAATACATAACATATGTCAATTTAAAAAAAAAAAAAAATCAGTCATGAAGTCTCTCAGACTCAAGTTAAAAAGGTCCTGACGTTCCAGTCCTTACTTAAAGGAGTCCATGTTTCAGACACATTAGAAGTGCGTTTTGATATTTTATTCTATGTCAAAACCAATCGACGTAAAGCAAATATTACCTGCAGGTAATCTCTCATCGACCAATCTCCCCTACTAAGCCATGAATTTTTTTTTTTTATTACTAAGGCCAGTCAGTAATTGCAGCCCCACCGGTAATTAAAGCAGTTGCCCAGTAATACCAATGCATACGCGCAGATTTATATTTGGCTTGCTACTTAAAATTAATAGCATTACTCTATGACTCACAAGCAATGAATTGAACTACTCAATGGATAAGAGAATATCCTTCGATATATGATAAGATGAAATCTTTTTGGAATAAAATACGGGGTGATAATTCCCTTATTAAAGACTATACCCATCAAGTAACAGAGAACATAAAATGAATAGAGCCAGAATTGGAACCGAAAGCAGTCTGCCAAGATTTATATACGCATCCATTCTCCTGAAATACAGCTCATAAACCAGGCAGGGCAAACACATCAGCGTCACCACTTCTAAACAAAAAAGCTAAAATATGATAATAGCGCAATGTAAGTTTCGTCGTTTCTCCTATACGCATAATTATGCATAATTACTCAACGTAATAAAAAGCGTTGTATTTGTATGCGAACTAAACAATAATAATTTCTACTCAGTCTTGAACGAGCAGAAAAACTCCCTTTATTTATAAAACCTAATGGAATTTTGTAACACTGGATTATGATACCATAATGCTATCACATTAAGAACTGCACCAATAACACCAGCAATATCAGGAACAATAATAACATGAAGAATACCAACACGAGGAATAGTAAATAACATTCCATATAACTTGACTGGGATAATAATTGCTGCTAGAGCCAAATAAAAAGCTTTATTAACCTGAAGTATGAGTAGTAGGGTTTGCTTTATCCTAGTAATCATTCTTAAGCAATGAGTTGAAAATGCTCTAGTCAGTGTTATCTTAATTTATTTTCATTTTACACATTAGAAAAATCTTACTTATTATTTTCCCAGCTTAGTTTTCTTATGTTATATGCTTGTGTTTATATATATTTCACCTATGAAGACAATATCTCGGAAATTACCAATACAATGTTTATGCATAACATTTCCATCTAGCGGAAATTTATTCCTACTACACTAAAAAATTTCGTTAAAACTATTGCATTGGGTGTTAAGTAATATAGAAAATCTACTAAACACATCGATATTATTTGTTATTATTACCAAACGTACCTTATAACCACCACATTCTCTCTCTCTCTCTCTCTCTCTCTCTCTCTCTCTCTCTCTCTCTCTCTCTCTCTCTCTCTCTCTCTCTCTCTCTCTCTCTCTCTCTCAATATGACGACTTTTTCTCAAATTCCTCAGAACACATAATGTATGAAATCTTCCTAAATGAAGCGTATCAGTTATTATCCTATTGAACCAACACAAATATCATGCATTTTGAGAACAGCTTGATAACTGCGTATCTAATGAGTTTGAAAAGTTAACTT
>NC_090729.1:20427701-20430201 GCF_036898095.1 Palaemon carinicauda | reverse complement strand
CAATCGTTCCGGTTCCAGACATCTGAATTTTGCGAAGACTGGGGATTTCGTTTTCTTGATATGGTGATAAATACCGTGCTTGGCAGGAACCGTGGGCGTTTGGCGAAGTTCTGGGAGGAAAACTTCCGGGTACGACGTGAGGAGGTGTGCGTAGTCATCCGAGGGTGCGCTGATGTGGAGAGCGAGGTTGGAGGGGGCGGGTTGAAGAGGTGTCGACAAGTACGAGTCTGCGTTGACCAATCGTCGGTGGGCGACATCGACCAGAAGGTGAAAATGAAAGAGGAAATCCGCACCGAGGATTGGCATTGTGACGTCAGCAATGAGAAACTTCCAATTGAATTTACCGTTTCCGAACGATAATGTGAGGTTCTCGTAACCGTAGGTTGGTATCGCAGATCCGTTGGCAGCTACCAAGCGGACGTCGGCAGATGTAGACAGACTACGTGGTGTCTTTAAGAGTTTCCTTGGCAAAAGAGAATGACATGCACCCGTGTCTACCAAAAATCGTATGCCCATTCCTGCATCATGTAAAAAGAAAAGATTAGAAACACGGGAGGCCACCGCCATGAGCGATGGCCTACTTATACGTTTTTTGGCCACTGACAATCCTTGGCACATTTCTTCGCGGTTGCCCCTAATCTGAAGTGGTAGTAGCAAAACTGCGACGGATGGGAGGTAGTAGGTGGCTGTACAAGTCATTTGTTGGGGGGCGAGCGATTGGTGGGGGTTGGATGGCTTTGTCGCCGCTTCCGCACGTCTCGGGGTAGGCGTGTATGTCCTATGGCATTCATGTCAGCTTAGGTTGACGATGAATAGGCATCCTCTTCGTCAGGGGTGGAGGCGTTGATGGAGGTCTTGAAATGGCCGTCCATAAGGGCGTCGGCTTTGGTCATCAAGTCCTTTATGGGTAAACTATCGACATCGGGTATGGCAGCGCGTATAGGTCCGGGTAAACAGCGTATCCAAAGGAAACAAAGTAGGTTCACCTTACGAGGAGAGCCGTCTGCGGCAGGTTGAAGGCGAGCGATACTGGTCATTTCCCTGAGGGCAAGCGAAGCCCTTTGGTCCCCCAACGGTTGTTGAGAGAGCTGAAAAAGCTTTGCTATACGGGCGGCTGACGACGACGATTACTGTTGCAAAAGGTATGTTTTCAGGGCGTCATACACTATTGGGGTGTCTCGTTGTTCACAAAGCCAGTCGAATATTTCTGGGAAGGTGTCCTCGGGAATCGCCGCGAGAACATGATTTGCTTTGGTGGTTGAGCGAGTCACGCCTTTGAATTGAAACTGGACTTCTGCACACTGAAACCAAGCAAACGCCTTTCCGCTGGCGAACGGTGAAAAATTCAATGAGGCAACCGCAGCGCCAACTTCTGTAGAGTCCGTCATAATACCAACGACGGAGGGGCGGGGGAGGTCGGGGTGGAAGGCGGTGGGAGCGAGTCGACTCCAGGGTTCACCAATGTGACGGCCGAGAGCAAGGTTATGACTCAAAAGCAGGGTGCAATCAACTGAGTAACTTTATTAAAGAACACTCTCCTTTATATACAAAACCTCAAGGCAACAGGAATTTTCATGTTCGAGAAACAGACAATGTTAGAGAGGAAACACGCGGACATGTTTATTCTGGTTCTTTATAGTGCGACAGAAGAGCGCAGTTACAAGCATAATATATACAAAATAATTTATGTACGATCGTGTGACACACGGTTGGTACACAGTAATTTCAAACACGCTTACCGTAAGATGTCTTTACTGAATTAGTTTTTGTTACATCTATTTAGGTAATATAACTTAACTTTCTGACATTCTCCATTCTCAAATAAAAACCAATACCATCATTTTGCACTATACAAAATACCATTCCCCCTGACTCTGTTGCAACGTTTCGGCTCTTCTCTCTGTTACAAAAAGAAATATCAGTCGAAATATCTTCCTGTATTTTGTTGCTCGAGATGTTACTCAAATAACAATATATATTTTCTAACCTCTGTCGTCAGAAACCAGTGATCAATACTATACTTTATTTTTAAGATAGAATAAAATGATGTGATAATACAATATAACTTAATTCTACCTTACTGATTGAACATTTAATTACATGGCTGTTCCTTTGCAAAGGGCTCTGACATATGACCTAGGTTTAGGGTGTCCGTGGGAAGAACGGAAACCGAAACTTGAAGAAAATTTATTTATGTTCAGCTTTATTATTTTACATTATCAGAGAATTCAAATATTGTTCGTTGAGAAATCTTATTTATAGCATAATTCCTCGTGATTAGCCGTACACGGATGGCAAAAATGCAAACTAAAATACTTTCCTTTACTGTTGTTCCTTGTCGATTTTTTGCGAGGAAAATCATATTTGTTAATTCAACAAATTCTAGGAAACGTCTCTTACTTATACCCTCGATGAAGTGAAGATCGATAATTGGTGATGCTATTATTTCAGGAATATGTAAAACTTAAAGGTAATGAATTGTTAAAGATATAATGAAATG
>NC_090729.1:20420201-20425201 GCF_036898095.1 Palaemon carinicauda | reverse complement strand
AGAAAATTAGGAAAGAGAATAGTGTGAGTGTAAGTACCCTAAAGCAAGAGATCCTTAACCCAATACAGCGGAAAACCATGGCACAGAGTCTACAATACTACTCAAGACTAGAGAACAACGGTTTGATTTTTGAGTGTCTTTTTCATCCAAGAGCTGCTTTCCATGTCTAATAAGTCTACCCTTACCAAGTGGAAAGTAGCCCCTGAAAAACTACAATGCAGTATTTGAACCCGTGATTGAAGAAGAAATTTTGTTTTGGTTATCTAAGTGTTGTCAGGTTATGAGAAATATTAAAATGTGTAAATAGATGGACAAACTATTCGGTGGATGTGTAGGCAAAGAAAATATGAGCCGTAAATAGAGAGATATCAAATACATTACTATCTGACCATTCAATGATCTCAGTAAGTCCCAGTATCTGAACGGATGTATGCCTTTGCTAGACTATTATTATTATTATTATTATTATTATTATTATTATTATTATTATTATTATTATTATTATTATTATTATTATTATTATTATTATTGCGGTGAAATCGCTAAATTCACACAAATCACCACTCATTTAAAGTTATCATGATTTCTCTACTGATTGTTTTCTTAAGTTTTAAAATCAAGAGTGGATCATATGAAAGGATTTAATATATTTCTTTAACACATAGTGAATATAGAAATATTAAATGAAAATTATTAAGCCTAATACCTATAGTCAGGAAAAAAAATAAAAATCTAGGTTGGAAATGGTCAATACAGCCCATAGTCAAGAATAAACTTTTATGTGCAATATTCTAATCCAGTTCAGGGTTTAAGTTAATTCCAACTTTTATCCAATAGATATTAATTATAATAATAATAAAAAAAAAAAAAAACAATAAAAATTTCCCTCGCAACTATATAATAAGCTTTCTACAGGCATGAGTTTTACTTTCATGTGTCCTTAGTCTCCAAATGTAAGTCTCAAAAAAGATATCCCAATGAATACTGGTGAAGAAAGGAAATAATCTCTCTCTCTCTCTCTCTCTCTCTCTCTCTCTCTCTCTCTCTCTCTCTCTCACTGGCTTTGTTACCTAGATACCCGCTCGTCTCATGATCGACTTTAGTACGAATCGGATTCATGTTACAGGTCACAGGGTAATAAAGAATCGAATTTATTGGACACTGAGAAAATTTCACCCTTATTGGAAAGACAAATGCTAAATTTTTTTTAAATTTTCACACGTAAGAGCAATCATGCCTTTATGTAGAATTTTGTGTGTATATGTAGGTATTTGTGTGTGCATATGTGCAAGGACAAGACATACAGAGACAGTCAAAAATAAGAGAATAGTAAACGATAATGTAAGTAAAGAGCATCACATGCAAATGGATCGTTTTAGATGACATATAACGCACTTCATTACAGAGGAAATTTAAACAAATATAATAAATTACTGGAAAGTCCATATACACAGTAAAAACTCGATATTATGGTTAAAAAATAAATTATTAATGACACTGATGAGATTGAAGGATGATAAAACTTTCAATGTTAAACTGATAAGACAGACCAGAATAATACAAACTTCAAACATAATTGAATATAACAACCGACTTCGTATGACATTTGTCAAACAATAAAAAAATCAGCTCGTGTAGGGAGAAATTTCTTATGGAATCAACGTCTATAAAAATAGAAAGCAGTTATAGTATCGTTTCGCTTAACTTCATTATTTTCATTTTTTTTTTTATCTCATAAAAGAGAGTTCTTGGCTCCTTCTTTTCGGTATTAACCACAATGGAGTAGACATTTTCTTAGCAAAAAAAATTCATATTGGTTCTTTGCATTTTTTATTCCAGCTATAGCGCTGATTTTATCTCACTTGCACTGCATAATTTTGCCTTTCAGATTTTGCAAAGAGTTTCAGCATAATACGTAAATCTTTAACTTTCGCTAAGGAAGAAAAAAAAAATCTTTATACCATCTCGCTATAAGGACCATAGCTCTGCAGTAAGAAAATGATTCTAAATAGGAGAAGATGGAATTCCTGGGACTACACGAGCAGTTAAGTTCCCGATCTGAAATCTCCATTACTGATGATTTAGAAGTACTATTCTTGTTTGAATTACATGAAATATTATTTAGAAATATTCTAATATTCGGTGAGAGCTTGTCATATTGAAGTTGATTAGGAGTTCAAGTGGCTAATCAAACATACATAAATCTTAATATCAAATCACTTCCCTACAAAAGAAAAACATAGCATGAATTTGGTTTCATTCACTTTACCCACAAAAGGCCAAATACACTGATATGTGACTCATAATCAAGTGGCTTCTAGATATGATCAAGTCATGAGAGAGTGGGATTATTCAATCCCTCAAGGAATCCTATAGAAACCTATAGTGCAGGGCTGCAATTCAAAAATGTTGTTAATGTTGCTGCCAGGTAAAAGTTGCCGTATATAAGCAGGTTAAGGACAGCAATATAAGAGGTGATATTTCAATCAAACCATTTATTCTGTGTTAAATCATGTCCCAAAAAAATTTTATATTTCTAACACATGGCATACTGCAGCATGCTTTCAGGACCTAAACAGGAATATGTTTTAAAAATAGCTTTTCATTGCCCTAAGGGCAGAGCTAAATCCAAAATGAGAGTTCAGAGATCCAGATCTATTATGAACAAAGGGAAAATATACATTTTCGAGATACGCACATACTAGAGTACATAATAATAAAAATCACCTAACTATACGCAAGAAGAAACGCATATAAGTCAACTGATGGATAATTTCTATCCTCAAGGAAATAAAACACAGTAAATAGCGGAAGCAAAATATTAACTAAAATAAACAATATATCAATAGAAAATATCAGTACTAGTAGTAACGGCAATAGCTGTAGAAATCTATCGGAATAGGACTATTTGGCGTGGTCTTTGTGGCGTGGACATTTTGGCATACCGTTTTTGGCTTTGTACTATTTGCCGTACTATCAAAAAATGTATATTCTGGCACTAGACTATTTGGCGTACTATCAAAAAATGTATATTCTGGCACTGGACTATTTAGCGTACTATCAAAAAATGTATATTCTGGCATAGGACTATTTGGCGCACTATCAAAAAATTGTATATTTTGGCACTGGACTATTTGGAGCACTATCATAAAATGTACATTTTAGTACTAGACTCTTTGGCGTATTATTAAAAAAATATGCTGTAAGTAATTGAATTTCTAGTAATTGACTAGTTTAAAGGGCGTCTCTACTTACAAACTTTGAAGAAATTGTTTATTTCTAGGTTATTTAGATTTAATACTAATAGGTTATTAACTTAGCTGGCCTTTTAACCATTAGATAATTATTATTACTTATATATATATATAATTTCGATTCCTCTGGTTTCTTTTCACATACTTCAACAACTTCTCAGTTTTTTGCTCAGTTTGCAAGTGCTATTCTATCCTGTGCTGGTCCTTTTATTGCTTTAGTATAGAGCCCATAAAGCTTGTCGCACACTGAGCCGGAACGGAACCGCCCCTTAAGCCACTGAAGCCTCAGAACAGAACAGAAACGACGTCCAGCGCGCACACTGAGCCAGAAGCCACAAAACGGAACCAACACAGAATTTTAAATAAACGAAGGAAGTTTTCCTTAATCATAACTGAGTTTTTATTTAATTGATGTTACAATGATTAGATAATCTGTATGTCAATCTTTTATCGAATCCATAAGCCAGATATTTATATGTTTTCAAAAAAGAAATAATAATAATAATAATAATGATAGTTAATAATCACTCCAAAATTCTTTGTATTAATTCATAAGTTCACATAATTGTTATTAAAGTACATTCGTCAAATTTCTGACCTCAGCAAAAAAAAAAAAAATAATAATAATAATAATAATAATAATAATAATAATAATAATAATAATAATAATAATAATAATAATAATCACTCCTAAAATCTTTGTATTAAATCATATGTTTACATCATTGTTATTAAAATACATTCGTCAAATTTCTGACATTAGAAAAATATTGGTTGCTATGACACTAACCTCCGAATTCCTCAGCAACCCTCTCCAAAACCACCGCTGCAGTCGTTCTGCGCAAGCGTAGCCTGTCAGACGCCACCGACGCTTCAGAAAAAATATCTTTCAATGAATACTGTGTCGGTTCCGTTATGTTCTGGCGTGCCAGCTCCGTTCTGTTCTGGCCCAAATGTGCGCAGCCAGGTAAGAATGCATGCTTTCGATTTCTATCGGACGTTTCGGTTCTGATCGGGCGGTTCCGTTCGGGCTCAGTGTGCGGCAAGCTTAATGCCTCGTGAAATTTTGAGCTAAAGAGGGAAAGAGAAGTTTTCACATAACGGATATATTTACGTATATGGTATGTGGGTTCAAGAAATCCTGGGCGAATTAGACACAAGGTACACTGCCTCTTTTAATCTAGCACCGCTATTGTTTTCGCAAGTATACATTATGTTGGTCCAGAAACTTGGAGGAGTTCATCCTGTTATTTACGCACTCTTGCCCAATAAGCACAAGGTGACGTATCTCAAGCTATTTGAAATGTTAAAACTTGCCTTTCCAGAAGTTACTCATAATAGTGTATAGTGTGATTTTGGAATTAGTCCAGTTTTAGCAGTTAAGGAAGTTTTTCCAAACACAGAAATAAAAGGATGCTTTTACCATTTAAGCAATAGCCTACTTAAGCATCTCATTAGTCTAGGGATGACTCATTCTTACAATAATGATGCAGAATTTGCTATGAGAAATAAAATTATACTGGATTTCTATTTTGTCCCCGAGCAAAACATGGACATCTATGTTGATGTTTTTTCGGAATATTAACCAGATGATCTTCAAGAATTGTTAAATTGGTTCAAGGACAGTTACATAGGCAGGCCAATCAGAAACAGACGAGGAAGACGTCCTCCCCTTTTCCAATGGATACTTGGAATCTTTATCACTGAGCCTTAAACCTAAAAAACGAAACAAACAACCACGCAGAG
>NC_090729.1:20405201-20415201 GCF_036898095.1 Palaemon carinicauda | reverse complement strand
CGGAATCCAAAAGACCTCTCAAATGACTACACACACCGGGACTGGAAACAATCTCTCTCTCTCTCTCTCTCTCTCTCTCTCTCTCTCCTCTCTCTCTCTCTCTCTCTCTCTCTCTCTCTCTCTCTCTCAGTAACTCATGAATTAGAATTTGAGACACTGCTAGTCCCCTGTTCTGATGTTAAGTTTACGGTAACATACAATCAAAATCAAAAGTACGGAAAAAAAAAAACACTAAGCACATTTGCATTTAGAGAAGAACCTAAAATGATTGATTATAGTAAAACCTTGCATTTAATGACACCTATACCAAAGTTCTGTTTCCGGAGGAAGAATAAAGTAACATTAAACTCACTTCCGGTGGACCGTAATTTGTGAACAGCAATTTGCTCAGATGCAGTTGGTGCTATTTCGCGTGAACATTGCAGCAGTTTGCTAATGCTAATGAAAATATTCAGACCTGAGGCAGTTCATGATGCTTTTGAACTGAAAGGAACCAGATGAAATTACTTCAGAAAGTTTTGCTATGAATCTAAATGAATACTTTCAACGGCCGTACTAAAGTCAGATAGTATAACTTATGGACTCTTAAACAGTGAAACACAATAGGATATGTATTCAACTTTTAATAAAATTTGAGTTTTGTCATTATTTTTCATGAAAAAAAAAAAAAATATGTGCCAAAACCTATAACTGTACTCATGATACTTTAACAGACTAGGGAGACAGGGGTAGTTGAGCCTCTAGAGTGTGGACGTGTTTTGTTTCGAACTCGGTTCAACATTCGCCCTTAATCGTGTTTTAACTTTTTGTTTCTCGCTTAGAATACAATTCAAAAGATATTAGTTAATCTTATGGAGAAACCTAAGTGATGAAAAACAATAAACTATGTCTATTCCTAACTATGAAACTCAAATGTGAAAACACGGAGGGAGACTGGACAAAAATGGATAGAATGTGAATGTAATAGATTCTGCCATGAGATATATTTATATATAGTGACAGGTATCACTAATAATGAACAGAAAAACCTAGATTGGTTATGCCCACGCTGCGTAGGTGAAGCCAGAGAAGCCGATTTATACATATCAAAAATAAAGGAAGAATTGAATATGAGAGAAAAGGCCCTGAACGAACAAGTCGCGAGAATAGCTGAAATGGAAAACAAACTGGATGACCTTATCGCACACGCAACAAATTCCAGTGACCTCACGGAGAAAGTTGATATTCCTGTGATTGATATGTAATGGTTTAGGGCAACACTTCAAATACTGATTGACCCAAAACCGGAGAAATCGACATTTGCTCTCATATAAGAAAGCCTTCAGTTTCCTCTTGAAAGGCCTAATGTCTTCAATCATTCGAATGTTTCGTCGGAGCTTATTATATAGTCACGGAGCCGCATATTTAAAGGCCCCGGAGCCTTAATTAGACATAAATCTAGGTTCCAACAGTTTGAAGCCATCTGTAACTATTCTCGTGTCGACACGATTTGTCTGCTGCGCAATATGTAGCAATTCTCTTAAGTATTTTGGACGCCTTGTTCTGATAGCTTGGTGGGTTATTGTACATATTTTAAATTCAATTCTCGCTTCAATTCGCAGCCAGTGTAAATCGATTAGTATATGCGTGATCCTTTCTCTAGGTGGGACACCTTTTATCAGTCTTGCTCCTCTGTTTATTATGTTTTGTAATTTCTTAAGTTGCACTTTTAGTACATTGTAATAGATAGAGTTGCAGTAGTCAATCCTGGTAATAAAACAGTTTATCACAAGTTTTTACAGAATTTTCGTCCAGGTACTTTTTATATAAACGCAATATTTCTTAGATGATAACAGGCAGTTTTCATTACATTATGTATTTGGGCATCTAACCTGTCTCTAATAAACCAAATGAATAATGTCGTAAAAACTGTTGGTTATCACCTAAGAAATATTGCGTTTATATGAAAATTACCTGGACGAAAATTCCGTAGAGAAACTTGTGATAATAGTGTTATTACCAGGATTGACTACTGCAACTCTATCTAGTACAATTTACTAAAAGCGCAAATTAAGAAATTACAAAACATAAGGAACAGAGGAGCAAGACTTATAAAAGGTATCCCACCTAAAGAAAGGATCACCCCTATACTAACTGATTCAACCTGGCTGCCGACAAAAGCGAGAATTGAATTTAAAATATATAAGATATCCCACCAAGTTATGAGAACCGGTCGTCTAAAATATATATATATATATATATATATATATATATATATATATATATATATATATATATATATATATATATATACATATATATATACATATATATATATATATATATATATATATATATATATATACTTTATATACATATATATATCTATATGTAAATGTGTGTGTATATATATATATATATATATATATATATATATATATATATATATATATATATATATATATATATATATATATATGTATGTATGTATGTATATATATATATATATATATATATATATATATATATATATATATATATATATATATATATATATATATTTACTAAACATTTTTATAACTAGTCTAATGGGACATAGCCAAGCCTATATATAACTCACAAGAAGTAATATCCCAATTCTGATATGAAATAAGTTGTTGGACAAATTTTTGAGCAATCATTTCTCTCTCTCTCTCTCTCTCTCTCTCTCTCCTCTCTCTCTCTCTCTCTCTCTCTCTCTCTCTCTCTCTCTCTCTCTCTCTCATCCTTATATGCACACGTACAGTGAAATATGTTATCATGTATTTGGTACTATACCTCTAGTAAGAAGCGGCTCGTGACATTCTGTTTATTGTTTACTAGTCGTGTCCTCCGTCCTTTGGAGTGCTCGTGATTTCCAAATCCTCTTTTTACCTGATTTCTTTTTTTACTCTTATATATTTCCCTTCGAATACTCTGTAATTCACCAATTGTAATTTTTTACGGTAAATATTTAGTATTTTTTAGTAGTAGTATCCTTTAATGCTGGGTCTTTACTGTGATTTGTTTTATATATATTGTATAATCAGTATATTTTGTTATTTCTTTTGCCTATCGCTAAGAATAAGCAGATTACTCAAATGAAATACATGTTTTTCATACAAATGATGGTAAAAGTCTATTTGCTTAAATAGTTTAAAAAACATAGTATTCAATATCTTTTACATCTACATTCTTATACTTCTAACTGATTCCTCTAATTTTCAGAAAAGGTCCTTCAGAATATAGTATATTCATGAATATAATTTTGTCCTTTTATATAACCGACATTAAAAACATCTCTTATTGTATGCGGTTTTGTATAATTAATTGGGAATAAGATCACGATAGTATTAAGGAGAAAAGTTCGTCTTGGGTGGGAAAAAGATCGTTATTCTCTCACTTGAATATAATTTATCTGGTTGTGCTTAATCTATTTATAAATTGTTTCTGTTTATTTTATTCATACTCCATTCATCGTATTTTTTTTAGAATTCAGTTGAAGGTATTTCCAAAATAAATTAAAATTTCTTAATTAGTGATGGAAAAATCTGTCATATATTTGGTTGTCAATGTCTTCTAATCCATGGGTACTGGACCATGGGATTCAGTTAATCAGTCATATTATAGTCTCACTTTCTGAATTAAATGGGATTATGTAGGATGATGAAGATGGAAACCATACTGAAAAATACTTTATGATAATGTAGGTGATGATGATTAGGGCCATGATGATGGCTGTAAGAAAATTATGATAATGATATTAACGGTGTGATAATTATTGTGATAATGTTGATAAAAGAAGACAATTCTCTTCACTATATAAATATCAACTTTTGTAAAAGGTTATCTGCCTCTATGTTTCCTTACAGGATTTTCCCTAATCCCTGATAATTACTTCATGATTTCGAAAGTTTCAGTGATGGCGAAGTGCTATATTCAGCATGTATGGTTCTTATGTACGGCACAAGTTACAGTTTTGTAAAACTTTTTGAAGGATGTTATAGCTAAATTATACCAGCGTTACACATATTATGAACAGTGTTGAATTAGTGAGTTAAATCTGGTCAAAGCATTCTTGATAATATATAATGGTGAGAAAAAAACTTCTCTATTGATTATATATTTTCTCAGATATGAATTCACTAGAATATATTGACAGAAAACTTTCATATTAGGTAAACAAGAGCTTTACAGTTACTGGAGAAGGTGAAGAAAGTCGAATTTCCTGTTATTGATAAAATGATAATTTTTAGCAAACTATGGGACCATGATTAATGTTCTAAAATTCTAATAAATTGATACCAGATAAAAATTTGAAATATACTATAAAGTTTAAACAATAATGGCAAATCCCAGCATAAATATTCATCAGAGAGAATTACAAGGGCTTCCCCTCCTTTACAAATGGGTTATCATTTCACCAGTGTAATATAGGAAGCAATTATTAGCATCCTGTGAATACTCATATCTGCGTGCTCTGGCTGACAATGGTTTGTGGATTATACGAACAACGCCAGGTGTCGTTGAATTCCTTTGCTGGTGTCGCAAATACTTGTTCCAGCTACAAATATTTTAAACTGCAGAAAATCGATAGATGTTTTAGGATTATATATTCTTCGCTATTTTTGCCTTCATTTCTTAAGCAACAGATGTCCTATTTTCAAGTTTTTTGTTTTGTTTTTATTTCTTAAAAGTGAATGGTGATTATCATGATACTGATATTAGACAATGTATGTCGCTGTGATATTTATCGTTAAAGTTTTCCCACATTCTTCTTTATCCATCTTTTAGGACTTTGGTCCCCATGATTTCGTTTAAAAGTAACAGGTAAACGTGCATGGTTTCAGTTCAACTTTAATCAAATTAGATGAAACTTGGCTGCAGTGTTCCAAAAACCAATGCTTTGCTGCAAGGGCAAGCAATCTACAAGCAAGCAAGCAAGTTCAAACCCGTCTGTGGTGCCTAACCCCAGCAGTGGCCTCCCTAGTAAACAGCCCAGCCCCAAGGTCTTAGGCTGGGATCAATCCTATTCTCGTATGTTTTCTTTATTTTGTTTTTGGTTTCCTTCGATGCATGTCAACCGTATATAAAGGTTTCTTTTTTATTTCTTTCTTTTTTTTTTAATTAGAGGCTTTGGAAAACCAGTTTTGAAAGATTAAGAAAATAATGATTGGAATAAGACTTCGGTCTCATGCAAATATATAGATATTTTCAAATAACCACGTTCCTTTTCCCGAAATTCTAAACTGTATCAACTACAAAAGGTTGCATAGGATCAATGGTCAAAAGCCATACATTGATCGTATTCGAAGCCTAAGAAATGACACGCTTATAACTTTCATTGGTCATTGTATCTGCTTCATTCCTGGTATTACAAGCTTTTGACACTACGATACGAGTTCTTATGTAAGACATGAGAACCCATAGTTATTGCTCAGAAAAAGATGAATCTTAGGGCATTTCAAAGTAGATTACCATTCTTCCTTTATTCATGGAATTTTATGTCGTTATTATTATTCTAGTGAATATTTCCATCCAATTGAATTGAAAGATAGATAATGTAATCATCAATATCTCTAGAAACTTGGCTTTCCCAATGGCAATTGTTATCTCTTATGTAATAATTTATGAAATTCCCAAAAATCTTTGTTTTTGAGTGATTTCTGTCTCTTTTTCATAATGAACGTGAGCAAAATGAAAATAAAAATTCGATAAATTATTCACCCAAACCAACACACACACACTCTCTCTCTCTCTCTCTCTCTCTCTCTCTCTCTCTCTCTCTCTCTCTCTCTCTCTCGGTTTCTTATATGTTTTCCAGAAATTAAAAAAAAAAAAACTGTTAATAATGAAATCTGTTAGTGGTTGCGGTATTCATATCAAACAAGAGGTGTTCACAACTCTTGTTAAATATACAATATGACTCCATGGAAACATCATATTTTTCCAGTTGTGAAAATCTTTTCTGAAATATTCCCCTAAATAGGAAACCATTACAGATCAGCATGAATGGTGCTTATGTCCAATATTTGCGTGGGCTAAACCTATATGTTTCGAGAAATAATATACAAACTCCACTTACATTACATAAGGATAACTGAATTGGAATTTTTTTTTTCGTGTTGGAATGACTAAAAAACAAAATACCGCAAATTATCAAAGTGATTCACATTCTTCCTATTTATACAAACTTGAGAATTAGGGACATTGTTTGAGCGCGAGCTAGACACGGTCGTCAGAATTGTCTAAATAAAGGTTAAACTGCTGGTGGATTGTGCTAGCAAGAATCACAGCCCCCCGCCCCGCCCCCCCCCCCCCTTAACCACCCCCCCCCCCCCCCCGCCTCAACTCTCTGAAAGCTTTAATATTGACCTTTCGATCCTCTATTCAGAGGGGTGGTTGATAAAAAAAGTTAAGCCAAACCAGTAATAATAATAATAATAATAATAATAATAATAATAATAATAATAATAATAATAATAATAATAATAATAATAATAATTGAAATGGGTGACTCACTGCTTGGTGTGTTGGAAATTCTCCAAGAAACGAACTCCCTCCCCCCCCCCCCCGGAATTGTCCAACTATCTAATCCCATACGGGAGAAAAGTGGGGACTTCTGCAACCTCATAAGTCATAACTTTCTTTCATAAGGAGTCATGGAAGAGAAGAGTAATAGGACCTATTCTGTACATGGAGGCATGTACAATGTCAAAAAAATTAATCCTTCCCAAGAAGGGAATATCATTTTGGAGTGATATATATGTATGCTGAACAATAAGTAGGTATAGAATCAAATATGATCCGCCTTGTTTAGGGAGGATGAGGAAAATACTTATTTGGGGATAAGGAATGGAGCATTGAAGTGCAACTTACCAGCATCACGTCCAGTCCAGCAGATAACTTTTCGACCGCGTTTCTCCTAGAGATAGAACAGAAAAATGATCGAGAGCAGCTAGTCATTCTACCATTAATTCCAGACTTAGATATACACAAAAACGAGATGTATCCTATCTTTTAATGAAATTTTCAATAAATGATTGATCTTAGATTCGTGTTTTATTTTTATTATAAATTTTATACTTCACGGGGTTTGATCGTCGTTCATTTTACCCACAGTTTTATTACTAGTATCTATAATATATATTCTCTCAAAGGTAATAGGTGGGAATATATACATAGCCCTTTAATGGGAATTCTATCTCACAACTCCTATTAACAGATTGTATATTGAACAATTTATGTTCATACCACTACTAAATTTTTTTATGCAGTGTTTACAAAATGATATATATATATATATATATATATACATATATATATATATATATATATACTATATATATATATATATATATATACACACACACATATATATATATATATATATATAAACAGATCCTTTTAATACACTGATTTAACGTGAAATCCAAATCATGGATTGTGTATGGTTGTATACACATTTCTATATAATTATTATATTTCGTATGAAATAACTTTTATTATTGATCGATTAGAAAACTATGACCGACTCTCTCTCTCTCTCTCTCTCTCTCTCTCTCTCTCTCTCTCTCTCTCTCTTGAAATTTTAAACTATTTGTTCTAACCGTACGATTCAATGAACCAAAATTTATTTAAAATACTTCCTTAAAGCTTTTAAAAAATGTATTAGAGAGAGAGAGAGAGAGAGAGAGAGAGAGAGAGAGAGAGAGAGAGAGAGGTAGTTCTTAATTTTCCATAGGTTGCACCTTAATGAGATGAGAAGTAGCCTCATATTTGTTAAAGATTAGTTCCGGATTTCGGCATTTCCTGAGAAACTCCTCTGGGAGCAGACCCAACACCCTAAACTTGGCTCACTTACATGATAACATCAAGCTAACATTCCCATTACTACGTGTTCCATATCAATTCTATATACGTTAGGTATTTTAGGATTAATCGATTAGTTGTTCCCAAATGTATATCAACTTTTTAGTTCCCCTCAGTTACCCAAATATTATCATTATAATAGAGTAGTGATTTTCACTGGTAATATAATACTTCTACTCTCAGTGTTTTGTCTCTCTCATTGACTGAATAATCTTAGGTTCTAGCAACCTACGATATATATCCCTATTTTTTTTCATTGAAAATAATAAAGTAATCGTTTGATAAAAATAGTGAAAGACTAATAAAGAATACTATAATTTACTTTGATTCATACATCAAAAAACCTAAAGAATATATTTTAAAGAATAATAGAGAGTATTTTCATAACTTTGTAATTTATATTGTTCCTCATCCTCTCTCTCTCTCCAATTACCACATGCTCTCTCTACCTTAACTCCAGTCAACATACTCTCTCTCTCTCTCTCTCTCTCTCTCTCTCTCTCTCTCTCTCTCTCTCTCTCTCTTAGTTTTCATGACAGACAAATCTCAATTTTAAATCTAAGTCTAATTTAGTCTCAGGCAGGAAACGGGTAAGTCAGAGGCAAATCTGATGTTTCAAACTTACATATATTTCACTGAAATGTTCAAAACTTCATTCTTGACCATTTCAAAATTTTCTGAGTATTTCAAAATTCTGGATACCATTCTTAAAATGTTATTTACGTTTTAAAATGTTTCAAATCAATGTTCACAAGTGCTCTTCCAATTCATGAGTTTACATCATAATTTCTGGGTGAGACTACAGCTAGGGAACTAATTTTTAAAAATAATTTTAATCTTAACATCATACTTAAAATTATAAGTTAAATCTAAGACTCATCTTAAGAGTCCTTGCACAATGGAGCGACACGAGGCTTCTATGGCATGTCTCTCCTCCGACTGGCATTTAGGCGTGCCATCTCTCCTAGGGGTGTCGAGGTAGTAGTCAGTTCTGTTTCTAAGGGGATGTTCTTTGTCTCCTGTCTGTAGCTTTCCCACGCAATCTGTAAGAACAAAGAGGAGACAACAATAGTCCTCGTCAACAGAAATGAGGAAGCAAAAGAATCCTGTCGCCGGTGGAAGCTAAGGAAGCTTATATTCCTAAGCAAAGCCAGCAGGCAGAGGTCGTTCATATGGTCGCAAAATGGGGTAACAAGAATTTGTTACGTGTGACATAATGCGTATATATATATATATATATATATATGTATATATATATATATATATATATACATACATATATATATATATATATATATATATATATATATATATATATATGTATATATATATGTATGTATGTATGTATTTATATATATGATTATATATATATATATATATATATGTATGTATGTATGTATGTATATATATGATTATATATATATATATATATATGTATGTATGTATGTATGTATGTATATATATGATATATATATATATATATATATATATAAATATATATATATATATATATATATATTTATATATATATATATATATATATATAAATATATGTATGTATATATATATATATATATATATATTTATATATATATATATATATATATATATGTATATATATATTATTTCATAAATGCCAAAATAATTTTTGGCTCATCCCGTGTATACCACAAATATAAGAGAGAAGAAGGAAATATACTATAAACATATCACGAGTATTTATTTATTCTAAGGGGAGGATATAAGCTAACTTAAAAAATAAACATGTAGCGTGCAGTAACCGAACTTAAACTTGTACAAACATGTCAGACCACCATGCCACATTTTGCACTATGAAAATTAATCTCTAAGTTATAATTATAAGAGCTACCGAAATTTTAGTAAATTCTAGTTCTTCAAGAAGATGTTTTACAAAGCATTGTTTTTTGAGTAAAGTACGTGTACCATAAAAGATTTCTTGTCCTGACCATCCATCAGTGCCTTGGTTCATTTTACAGTAACTGAATTTTCCGTTATGAAATTTCATTGTGTAGTAAAAAAAAAGATTCGTAGAGCCTCCCTAAGAGGTTTCATTTGTCAACATTATCTGTTTAAGGTTTCTATAAGAATGAAGGGGAAGAAAGTTATTCCA
>NC_090729.1:20380201-20400201 GCF_036898095.1 Palaemon carinicauda | reverse complement strand
CACTTAATGTATTGTAGAAGGCTGCATAAAAAAAAAAAAAAAAAAAAAAAAAAAAAAAAAAAAAAAAAAATCATCTCAATAAGTGATAACGACCTCGCCGCCCGGATGGACTGCATGGTGAAATGATTTACGTAACAGGGATGAGAGCCTGAGAGGAAATTCCTCAGCCAGAGGTCAGAGGATTTAGGAGAACAGTCTTACACGACTGGATCTTTCGAGAGGGGTCGTACTCTCCATAGTGCTGAGGTAATATTGATGCAGCATGTAGAAGACGGCGACCTGTTGACGGGGTTTCATTCCGAGTTGAATGTGAAGGTTGATTCATCTTTGTTGGTATTTGATGACAAAAGAATCTCCTTGCAGGAGATTAATTCTCCAAAAAGAAATAAAGTGCTGTAAAATTGCAAAACATCTGTTCAGGAGATATTAATAAGAGACGGTGAAATATGATCCACATTTTCTTCCCTGAAAAAATGCGCACAGTACAAAAACATGAACATAAAAACAGTCTTTCATATTCACCGATAAATGGAGGTCTCTACGTGGAGTCACAAAGGTGAATCACGGCATTGCGTAATGCCGTTTTCATAGCTGTCAGTAATAAAATGCAGATGAGTTAGCCCATTTAAGATAATACTCTATTCATCGTATTTTTCTTAGAATTCAGATGAAGGTATTTCCAAAATAAATTAAAATTTTATAATTAGCGATGGAAAAATTTGTCATATAATTGGTTTTCAATGTCTTCTAATCCATAGGAACTGGACCATGGGATTCAGTTAATCAGTCATATTATAGTCTCACTCTCTCAATTAAATGGGATTATGTAGGATGATGAAGATGGAAACCATACTGAAATATACTTTATGATAATGTAGGTGATGATGATTAGGGCCATGATGATGGCTGTAAGAAAATTATGATAATGATATTAACGGTGTGATAATTATTGTGATAATGTTGATAAAAGAAGACAATTCTCTTCACTATATAAATATCAACTTTTGTAAAAGGTTATCTGCCTCTATGTTTCCCTACAGGATTTTCCCTAATCCCTGATAATTACTTCATGATTTCGAAAGTTTCAGTGATGGCGAAGTGCTATATTCAGCATGTATGGTTCTTATGTACGGCACAAGTTACAGTTTTGTAAAACTTTTTGAAGGATGTTATAGCTAAATTATACCAGCGTTACACATATTATGAACAGTGTTGAATTAGTGAGTTAAATCTGGTCAAAGCATTCTTGATAATATATAATGGTGAGAAAAAACTTCTCTATTGATTATATATTTTCTCAGATATGAATTCACTAGAAGATATTGACAGAAGATTTTCATATTAGGGAAACAAGAGCTTTACAGTTTCTGGAGAAGGTGAAGAAAGTCGAATTTCCTATTATTGATCAAATAATAAATTTCAGCAAACTATGGGACCATGATTAATGTTCTAAAATTCTAATAAATTGATACCAGATAAAAATTTGAAATATACTATAAAGTTTATACAATGTAAGCAAATTCCAGCATAAATGTTTATCAGTGAGAATTACAAGGACTTCCCTCCTTTAAAAATGGGTTATCATTTAACCAGTGCAATATAAGAAGCTATTATTAGCATCCTGCGAATACTCATATCTGCGTGCTCTGGCTGACAATGGTTTGTGGATTATACGAACAACGCCAGGTGTCGTTGAATTCCTTTGCTGGTGTCGCAAATACTTGTTCCAGCTACAAATATTTTAAACTGCAGAAAATCGATAGATGTTTTAGGATTATATATTCTTCGCTATTTTTGCCTTCCTTTCTTAAGCAACAGATGTCTTAATTTCAAGTTTTTGTTTTGTTTTTATTTCTTAAAAGTGAATGGTGATTATCATGATACTGATATTAGACAATGTATGTCGCTGTGATATTTATCGTTAAAGTTTTCCCACATTCTTCTTTATCCATCTTTTAGGACTTTGGTCCCCATGATTTCGTTTAAAAGTAACAGGTAAACGTGCATGGTTTCAGTTCAACTTTAATCAAATTAGATGAAACTTGGCTGCAGTGTTCCAAAAACCAATGCTTTGCTGCAAGAGCAAGCAATCTACAAGCAAGCAAGCAAGTCCAAACCCGTCTGTGGTGCCTAACCCCAGCAGTGGCCTCCCTAGTAAACAGCCCAGCCCCAAGGTCCTAGGCTGGGATCAATCCTATTCTCGTATGTTTTCTTTATTTTGTTTTTGGTTTCCTTCGATGCATGTCAACCGTATATAAAGGTTTCTTTTTTATTTCTTTTTTGTTTTCTTTCTTTTAAATAGAGGCTTTGGAAAACCAGTTTTGAAAGATTAAGAAAATGATGATTGGAATAAGACTTCAGTCTCATGCTAATATCTAAATATTTTCAAATAACCACGTTCCTTTTCACGAAATTCTAAACTGTATCAACTACAAAAGGTTGCATAGGATCAATGGTCAAAAGCCATACATTGATCGTATTCGAAGCCTAAGAAATAACACGCTTATAACTTTCATTGGTCATTGTATCTGCTTCATTCCTGGTATCACAAGCTTTTGACACTACGATACGAGTTCTTATGTAAGACATGAGAACCCATAGTTATTGCTCAGAAAAAGATGAATCTTAGGGCATTTCAAAGTAGATTACCATTCTTCCTTTATTCATGGAATTTTATGTCGTTATTATTATTCTAGTGAATATTTCCATCCAATTGAATTGAAAGATAGATAATGTAATAATCAATATCTCTAGAAACTTGGCTTTCCCAATGGCAATTGTTATCTCTTATGTAATAATTTATGAAATTCCCAAAAATCTTTGTTTTTGAGTGATTTCTGTCTCTTTTTCATAATGAACGTGAGCAAAATGAAAATAAAAATTCGATAAATTATTCACCCAAACCCACACACACACTCTTCTCTCTCTCTCTCTCTCTCTCTCTCTCTCTCTCTCTCTCTCTCTCTCTCTCATCCTTATATGCACACGTACAGTGAAATATGTTATCATGTATTTGGTACTATACCTCTAGTAAGAAGCGGCTCGTGACATTCTCTTTATTGTTTACTAGTCGTGTCCTCCGTCCTTTGGAGTGCTCGTGATTTCCAAATCCTCTTTTTACCTGATTTCTTTTTTTACTCTTATATATTTCCCTTCGAATACTCTGTAATTCACCAATTGTAATTTTTTACGGTAAATATTTAGTATTTTTTAGTAGTAGTATCCTTTAATGCTGGGTCTTTACTGTGATTTGTTTTATATAGATTGCTGTAATCAGTATATTTTGTTATTTCTTTTGCCTATCGCTAAGAATAAGCAGATTACTCAAATGAAATACATGTTTTTCATACAAATGATGGTAAAAGTCTATTTGCTTAAATAGTTTAAAAAACGTAGTAATGAATTTTTTTTACATATACATTCTTACACTTCTAACTGATCCCTCTAATTTTCAGAAAATGTCCTTCAGAATATAGTATATTTATGAATATAATTTTGTCCTTTTATATAACCGACATTAAAAACATCTCTTATTGTATGCGGTTTTGTATAATTAATTGGGAATAAGATCACGATAGTATTAAGGAGAAAAGTTCGTCTTGGGTGGGAAATAGATCGTTATTCTCTCACTTGTGAACACAGCCAAAATGACGGGTAAAATTAGTCTCCGAATTCAGCAATGACGTGTTCAATGGAAACCAAAAGTTAGAGAACATGCTGTACGTATACAAATATATGAGTATGAATGACTCCGTTCCCAAAACACGTGATGTAGTCTACTCGGTGGCTCAGATCAATGCTTGCTTGCTTGCTTGCTTGCTTCTTCTTCTTCTTCTTCTTCTTCTTCTTCTTCTTCTTCTTCTTCATTTTTTTTTTATTTTTTTTTTAATTTATTTATTTATTTATTTATTTATTTTTTTTTTTTAGATCGGATCCCTCTTGCCAGAACGTTTCACTTTTCCATAAACAGACTAAGGGCTAATAATCATACCAACATTTCTCTGTAGACACTTAATGTATTGTAGAAGGCTGCATAAAAAAAAAAAGAAAAAAAAAAAAATCATCTCAATAAGTGATAACGACCTCGCCGCCCGGATGGACTGCATGGTGAAATGATTTACGTAACAGGGATGAGAGCCTGAGAGGAAATTCCTCAGCCAGAGGTCAGAGGATTTAGGAGAACAGTCTTACACGACTGGATCTTTCGAGAGGGGTCGTACTCTCCATAGTGCTGAGGTAATATTGATGCAGCATGTAGAAGACGGCGACCTGTTGACGGGGTTTCATTCCGAGTTGAATGTGAAGGTTGATTCATCTTTGTTGGTATTTGATGACAAAAGAATCTCCTTGCAGGAGATTAATTCTCCAAAAAGAAATAAAGTGCTGTAAAATTGCAAAACATCTGTTCAGGAGATATTAATAAGTGACGGTGAAATATGATCCACATTTTCTTCCCTGAAAAAATGCGCACAGTACAAAAACATGAACATAAAAACAGTCTTTCATATTCACCGATAAATGGAGGTCTCTACGTGGAGTCACAAAGGTGAATCACGGCATTGCGTAATGCCGTTTTCATAGCTGTCAGTAATAAAATGCAGATGAGTTAGCCCATTTAAGATAATACTCTATTCATCGTATTTTTCTTAGAATTCAGATGAAGGTATTTCCAAAATAAATTAAAATTTTATAATTAGCGATGGAAAAATTTGTCATATAATTGGTTTTCAATGTCTTCTAATCCATAGGAACTGGACCATGGGATTCAGTTAATCAGTCATATTATAGTCTCACTCTCTCAATTAAATGGGATTATGTAGGATGATGAAGATGGAAACCATACTGAAATATACTTTATGATAATGTAGGTGATGATGATTAGGGCCATGATGATGGCTGTAAGAAAATTATGATAATGATATTAACGGTGTGATAATTATTGTGATAATGTTGATAAAAGAAGACAATTCTCTTCACTATATAAATATCAACTTTTGTAAAAGGTTATCTGCCTCTATGTTTCCCTACAGGATTTTCCCTAATCCCTGATAATTACTTCATGATTTCGAAAGTTTCAGTGATGGCGAAGTGCTATATTCAGCATGTATGGTTCTTATGTACGGCACAAGTTACAGTTTTGTAAAACTTTTTGAAGGATGTTATAGCTAAATTATACCAGCGTTACACATATTATGAACAGTGTTGAATTAGTGAGTTAAATCTGGTCAAAGCATTCTTGATAATATATAATGGTGAGAAAAAACTTCTCTATTGATTATATATTTTCTCAGATATGAATTCACTAGAAGATATTGACAGAAGATTTTCATATTAGGGAAACAAGAGCTTTACAGTTTCTGGAGAAGGTGAAGAAAGTCGAATTTCCTATTATTGATCAAATAATAAATTTCAGCAAACTATGGGACCATGATTAATGTTCTAAAATTCTAATAAATTGATACCAGATAAAAATGTGAAATATACTATAAAGTTTATACAATGTAAGCAAATTCCAGCATAAATGTTTATCAGTGAGAATTACAAGGACTTCCCTCCTTTAAAAATGGGTTATCATTTAACCAGTGCAATATAAGAAGCTATTATTAGCATCCTGCGAATACTCATATCTGCGTGCTCTGGCTGACAATGGTTTGTGGATTATACGAACAACGCCAGGTGTCGTTGAATTCCTTTGCTGGTGTCGCAAATACTTGTTCCAGCTACAAATATTTTAAACTGCAGAAAATCGATAGATGTTTTCGGATTATATATTCTTCGCTATTTTTGCCTTCCTTTCTTAAGCAACAGATGTCTTAATTTCAAGTTTTTTGTTTTGTTTTTATTTCTTAAAAGTGAATGGTGATTATCATGATACTGATATTAGACAATGTATGTCGCTGTGATATTTATCGTTAAAGTTTTCCCACATTCTTCTTTATCCATCTTTTAGGACTTTGGTCCCCATGATTTCGTTTAAAAGTAACAGGTAAACGTGCATGGTTTCAGTTCAACTTTAATCAAATTAGATGAAACTTGGCTGCAGTGTTCCAAAAACCAATGCTTTGCTGCAAGAGCAAGCAATCTACAAGCAAGCAAGCAAGTCCAAACCCGTCTGTGGTGCCTAACCCCAGCAGTGGCCTCCCTAGTAAACAGCCCAGCCCCAAGGTCCTAGGCTGGGATCAATCCTATTCTCGTATATTTTCTTTATTTTGTTTTTGGTTTCCTTCGATGCATGTCAACCGTATATAAAGGTTTCTTTTTTATTTCTTTTTTGTTTTCTTTCTTTTAAATAGAGGCTTTGGAAAACCAGTTTTGAAAGATTAAGAAAATGATGATTGGAATAAGACTTCAGTCTCATGCTAATATCTAAATATTTTCAAATAACCACGTTCCTTTTCCCGAAATTCTAAACTGTATCAACTACAAAAGGTTGCATAGGATCAATGGTCAAAAGCCATACATTGATCGTATTCGAAGCCTAAGAAATGACACGCTTATAACTTTCATTGGTCATTGTATCTGCTTCATTCCTGGTATTACAAGCTTTTGACACTACGATACGAGTTCTTATGTAAGACATGAGAACCCATAGTTATTGCTCAGAAAAAGATGAATCTTAGGGCATTTCAAAGTAGATTACCATTCTTCCTTTATTCATGGAATTTTATGTCGTTATTATTATTCTAGTGAATATTTCCATCCAATTGAATTGAAAGATAGATAATGTAATCATCAATATCTCTAGAAACTTGGCTTTCCCAATGGCAATTGTTATCTCTTATGTAATAATTTATGAAATTCCCAAAAATCTTTGTTTTTGAGTGATTTCTGTCTCTTTTTCATAATGAACGTGAGCAAAATGAAAATAAAAATTCGATAAATTATTCACCCAAACCCACACACACACTTTCTCTCTCTCTCTCTCTCTCCTCTCTCTCTCTCTCTCTCTCTCTCTCTCTCTCTCTCATCCTTATATGCACACGTACAGTGAAATATGTTATCATGTATTTGGTACTATACCTCTAGTAAGAAGCGGCTCGTGACATTCTCTTTATTGTTTACTAGTCGTGTCCTCCGTCCTTTGGAGTGCTCGTGATTTCCAAATCCTCTTTTTACCTGATTTCTTTTTTTACTCTTATATATTTCCCTTCGAATACTCTGTAATTCACCAATTGTAATTTTTTACGGTAAATATTTAGTATTTTTTAGTAGTAGTATCCTTTAATGCTGGGTCTTTACTGTGATTTGTTTTATATAGATTGCTGTAATCAGTATATTTTGTTATTTCTTTTGCCTATCGCTAAGAATAAGCAGATTACTCAAATGAAATACATGTTTTTCATACAAATGATGGTAAAAGTCTATTTGCTTAAATAGTTTAAAAAACGTAGTAATGAATTTTTTTTTACATATACATTCTTACACTTCTAACTGATCCCTCTAATTTTCAGAAAATGTCCTTCAGAATATAGTATATTTATGAATATAATTTTGTCCTTTTATATAACCGACATTAAAAACATCTCTTATTGTATGCGGTTTTGTATAATTAATTGGGAATAAGATCACGATAGTATTAAGGAGAAAAGTTCGTCTTGGGTGGGAAATAGATCGTTATTCTCTCACTTGTGAACACAGCCAAAATGACGGGTAAAATTAGTCTCCGAATTCAGCAATGACGTGTTCAATGGAAACCAAAAGTTAGAGAACATGCTGTACGTATACAAATATATGAGTATGAATGACTCCGTTCCCAAAACACGTGATGTAGTCTACTCGGTGGCTCAGATCAATGCTTGCTTGCTTGCTTGCTTCTTCTTCTTCTTCTTCTTCTTCTTCTTCTTCTTCTTCTTCTTCATTTTTTTTTATTTTTTTTTAATTTATTTATTTATTTTTTTTTTTTTTTTTTTTTTTTTTTTAGATCGGATCCCTCTTGCCAGAACGTTTCACTTTTCCATAAACAGACTAAGGGCTAATAATCATACCAACATTTCTCTGTAGACACTTAATGTATTGTAGAAGGCTGCATAAAAAAAAAAAAAGAAAAAAAAAAAAAAATCATCTCAATAAGTGATAACGACCTCGCCGCCCGGATGGACTGCATGGTGAAATGATTTACGTAACAGGGATGAGAGCCTGAGAGGAAATTCCTCAGCCAGAGGTCAGAGGATTTAGGAGAACAGTCTTACACGACTGGATCTTTCGAGAGGGGTCGTACTCTCCATAGTGCTGAGGTAATATTGATGCAGCATGTAGAAGACGGCGACCTGTTGACGGGGTTTCATTCCGAGTTGAATGTGAAGGTTGATTCATCTTTGTTGGTATTTGATGACAAAAGAATCTCCTTGCATTAGATTAATTCTCCAAAAAGAAATAAAGTGCTGTAAAATTGCAAAACATCTGTTCAAGAGATATTAATAAGTGACGGTGAAATATGATCCACATTTTCTTCCCTGAAAAAATGCGCACAGTACAAAAACATGAACATAAAAACAGTCTTTCATATTCACCGATAAATGGAGGTCTCTACGTGGAGTCACAAAGGTGAATCACGGCATTGCGTAATGCCGTTTTCATAGCTGTCAGTAATAAAATGCAGATGAGTTAGCCCATTTAAGATAATACTCTATTCATCGTATTTTTCTTAGAATTCAGATGAAGGTATTTCCAAAATAAATTAAAATTTTATAATTAGCGATGGAAAAATTTGTCATATAATTGGTTTTCAATGTCTTCTAATCCATAGGAACTGGACCATGGGATTCAGTTAATCAGTCATATTATAGTCTCACTCTCTCAATTAAATGGGATTATGTAGGATGATGAAGATGGAAACCATACTGAAATATACTTTATGATAATGTAGGTGATGATGATTAGGGCCATGATGATGGCTGTAAGAAAATTATGATAATGATATTAACGGTGTGATAATTATTGTGATAATGTTGATAAAAGAAGACAATTCTCTTCACTATATAAATATCAACTTTTGTAAAAGGTTATCTGCCTCTATGTTTCCCTACAGGATTTTCCCTAATCCCCTGATAATTACTTCATGATTTCGAAAGTTTCAGTGATGGCGAAGTGCTATATTCAGCATGTATGGTTCTTATGTACGGCACAAGTTACAGTTTTGTAAAACTTTTTGAAGGATGTTATAGCTAAATTATACCAGCGTTACACATATTATGAACAGTGTTGAATTAGTGAGTTAAATCTGGTCAAAGCATTCTTGATAATATATAATGGTGAGAAAAAACTTCTCTATTGATTATATATTTTCTCAGATATGAATTCACTAGAAGATATTGACAGAAGATTTTCATATTAGGGAAACAAGAGCTTTACAGTTTCTGGAGAAGGTGAAGAAAGTCGAATTTCCTATTATTGATCAAATAATAAATTTCAGCAAACTATGGGACCATGATTAATGTTCTAAAATTCTAATAAATTGATACCAGATAAAAATTTGAAATATACTATAAAGTTTATACAATGTAAGCAAATTCCAGCATAAATGTTTATCAGTGAGAATTACAAGGACTTCCCTCCTTTAAAAATGGGTTATCATTTAACCAGTGCAATATAAGAAGCTATTATTAGCATCCTGCGAATACTCATATCTGCGTGCTCTGGCTGACAATGGTTTGTGGATTATACGAACAACGCCAGGTGTCGTTGAATTCCTTTGCTGGTGTCGCAAATACTTGTTCCAGCTACAAATATTTTAAACTGCAGAAAATCGATAGATGTTTTCGGATTATATATTCTTCGCTATTTTTGCCTTCCTTTCTTAAGCAACAGATGTCTTAATTTCAAGTTTTTGTTTTGTTTTTATTTCTTAAAAGTGAATGGTGATTATCATGATACTGATATTAGACAATGTATGTCGCTGTGATATTTATCGTTAAAGTTTTCCCACATTCTTCTTTATCCATCTTTTAGGACTTTGGTCCCCATGATTTCGTTTAAAAGTAACAGGTAAACGTGCATGGTTTCAGTTCAACTTTAATCAAATTAGATGAAACTTGGCTGCAGTGTTCCAAAAACCAATGCTTTGCTGCAAGGGCAAGCAATCTACAAGCAAGCAAGCAAGTCCAAACCCGTCTGTGGTGCCTAACCCCAGCAGTGGCCTCCCTAGTAAACAGCCCAGCCCCAAGGTCCTAGGCTGGGATCAATCCTATTCTCGTATGTTTTCTTTATTTTGTTTTTGGTTTCCTTCGATGCATGTCAACCGTATATAAAGGTTTCTTTTTTATTTCTTTTTTGTTTTCTTTCTTTTAAATAGAGGCTTTGGAAAACCAGTTTTGAAAGATTAAGAAAATGATGATTGGAATAAGACTTCAGTCTCATGCTAATATCTAAATATTTTCAAATAACCACGTTCCTTTTCACGAAATTCTAAACTGTATCAACTACAAAAGGTTGCATAGGATCAATGGTCAAAAGCCATACATTGATCGTATTCGAAGCCTAAGAAATGACACGCTTATAACTTTCATTGGTCATTGTATCTGCTTCATTCCTGGTATTACAAGCTTTTGACACTACGATACGAGTTCTTATGTAAGACATGAGAACCCATAGTTATTGCTCAGAAAAAGATGAATCTTAGGACATTTCAAAGTAGATTACCATTCTTCCTTTATTCATGGAATTTTATGTCGTTATTATTATTCTAGTAAATATTTCCATCCAATTGAATTGAAAGATAGATAATGTAATCATCAATATCTCTAGAAACTTGGCTTTCCCAATGGCAATTGTTATCTATTATGTAATAATTTATGAAATTCCCAAAAATCTTTGTTTTTGAGTGATTTCTGTCTCTTTTTCATAATGAACGTGAGCAAAATGAAAATAAAAATTCGATAAATTATTCACCCAAACCCACACACACACTTTCTCTCTCTCTCTCTCTCTCTCTCCTCCTCTCTCTCTCTCTCTCTCTCTCTCTCTCTGTTTCTTTTATGTTTTCCAGAAATTTTAAAAAAACTTTTAATAAAGAAATCTGTTAGTGATTACGGTATTCATATCAAACAAGAGGTGTTCACAACTCTTGCCAAATATACAATATGACTCCATGGAAACATCACATTTTTCCAGTTGTGAAAATATTTTCTGAAATATTCCCCTAAATAGGAAACAATTACAGATCAGCATGAATGGTGCTTATGTCCAATATTTGCGTGGGCTAAACCTATATGTTTCGAGAAATAATATACAAACTCCACTTACATTACATAAGGATAACTGGATTGGAATTTTTTTTTCGTGTTGGAATGACTAAAAAACAAAATACCGCAAATTATCAAAGTGATTCACATTCTTCTTATTTATACAAACTTTAGAATTAGGGACATTGTTTGAGCGTTAGCTACACACGGTCGCCAGAATTGTCTAAATAAAGGTTAAACTGCGTGTCGATTGTGCTAGGAAGAATACCAGCCCCCCCCCCCCCCCCACACACACACACACACACCCCCACCCCCCAGCACACAAACCTCCCCCACCCCCCCTCCCCCCCCGCCTCAACAGTCTGAAAGCTTCAATATTGACCTTTCGACCCTGTATTCAGAGGGGTGGTTGATCAATAAAGTTAAGCCAAACCAATAATAAAAATAATAATAATTGAAATGGGTGACTCACTTCATGGTGTGTTGGAAGTTCTCCAAGAAACGAACTTTTTTCTCCCCCCGGAATTGTCCAACTATCTAATCCCATACGGGAGAAAAGTGGGGACTTCTGCAACCTCATAAGTCATAACTTTCTTTCATAAGGAGTCATGGAAGAGAAGAGTAATAGTACCTATTCTGTACATGGAGGCATGTACAATGTCAAAAGAAGTAATCCTACCCAAGAAGGGAATATCATTTTGGAGTGATATATATGTATGCTGAACAATAAGTAGGTATAGAATCAAATATGATCCGCCTCGTTTAGGGAGGATGAGGAAAATACTTATTTGGGGATAAGGAATGGAGCATTGAAGTGCAACTTACCAGCATCACGTCCAGTCCAGCAGATAACTTTTCGACCGCGTTTCTCCTAGAGATAGAACAGAAAAATGATCGAGAGCTGCTCGTCATTCTACCATTAATTCCAGACTTAGATATACACAAAAACGAGATGTATACTATCTTTTAATGAAATTTTCAATATATGATTGATCTTAGATTCGTGTTTTATTTTTATTATAAATTTTATACTTCACGGGGTTTGATCGTCGTTCATTTTACCCACAGTTTTATTACTAGTATCTAATATATATATTCTCTCAAATGTAATGGGTGGGAATATGTACATAGCCCTTTTATGGGAATTCTATCTCATAACTCCTATTAACAGATTGTATATTGAACAATTCATGTTCATACCACTACTAAATTTTTTGCAGCGTTTACAAAATGATATATTATATATATATATATATATATATATATAGTATACATACAAATCCTTTTTATACACTGATTTAACGTAAAATCCAAATCATGGTTTGTGTACGGTTGTATACACATTTCTATATAATTATCATATTTTATATGAAATAACTTTTATTATTGATCGATTAGAGAACTATGACCGACTAGCTCTCTCTCTCTCTCTCTCTCTCTCTCTCTCTCTCTCTCTCTCTCTTGAAATTTTAAACTATTTGTTCTAACCGTACAATTCAATGAACCAAAATTGATTTAAAATACTTCCTTAAAGCTTTTAAAAAATGTATTAGAGAGAGAGAGAGAGAGAGAGAGAGAGAGAGAGAGAGAGAGAGAGGTAGTTCTTAATTTTCCATAGGTTGCACCTTAATGAGATGAGAAGTAGCCTCATATTTGTTAAAGATTAGTTCCGGATTTCGGCATTTCCTGAGAAACTCCTCTGGGAGCAGACCCAACACCCTAAACTTGGCTCACTTACATGATAACATCAAGCTAACATTCCCATTACTACGTGCTCCATATCATTCTATATACGTTAGGTATTTTAGGATTAATCGATTAGTTGTTCCCAATGTATATCAACTTTTTAGTTCCCCTCAGTTACCCAAATATTATCATTATAATAGAGTAGTGATTTTCACTGGTAATATAATACTTCTACTCTCAGTGTTTTGTCTCTCTCATTGACTGAATAATCTTAAGTTCTAGCAACCTACGATATATATCCCTATATTTTTTTTCATTGAAAATAATAAAGTAATCGTTTGATAAAAATAGTGAAAGACTAATAAAGAATACTATAATTTACTTTGATTCATACATCAAAAAACCTAAAGAATATATTTTAAAGAATAATAGAGAGTATTTTCATAACTTTGTAATTTATATTGTTCCTCATCCTCTCTCTCTCTCCAATTACCACATGCTCTCTCTACCTTAACTCCAGTCAACATACTCTCTCTCTCTCTCTCTCTCTCTCTCTCTCTCTCTCTCTCTCTCTCTCTCTTAGTTTTCATGACAGACAAATCTCAATTTTAAATCTAAGTCTAATTTAGTCTCAGGCAGGAAACGGGTAAGTCAGAGGCAAATCTGATGTTTCAAACTTACATATATTTCACTGAAATGTTCAAAACTTCATTCTTGACCATTTCAAAATTTTCTGAGTATTTCAAAATTCTGGATACCATTCTTAAAATGTTATTTACGTTTTAAAATGTTTCAAATCAATGTTCACAAGTGCTCTTCCAATTCATGAGTTTACATCATAATTTCTGGGTGAGACTACAGCTAGGGAACTAATTTTTAAAAATAATTTTAATCTTAACATCATACTTAAAATTATAAGTTAAATCTAAGACTCATCTTAAGAGTCCTTGCACAATGGAGCGACACGAGGCTTCTATGGCATGTCTCTCCTCCGACTGGCATTTAGGCGTGCCATCTCTCCTAGGGGTGTCGAGGTAGTAGTCAGTTCTGTTTCTAAGGGGATGTTCTTTGTCTCCTGTCTGTAGCTTTCCCACGCAATCTGTAAGAACAAAGAGGAGACAACAATAGTCCTCGTCAACAGAAATGAGGAAGCAAAAGAATCCTGTCGCCGGTGGAAGCTAAGGAAGCTTATATTCCTAAGCAAAGCCAGCAGGCAGAGGTCGTTCATATGGTCGCAAAATGGGGTAACAGAATTTGTTACGTGTGACATAATGCGTATATATATATATATATATATATGTATGTATGTATATATATGATTATATATATATATATATATATGTATGTATGTATGTATGTATGTATATATATGATTATATATATATGTATATATATATATATATATATATATTTATATATATAAATATATATATATATATATATATAGATATATGTATATATATATATATATATATATATTATTTCATAAATGCCAAATAATTTTTGGCTCATCCCGTGTATACTACAAATATAAGAGAGAAGAAGGAAATATACTATAAACATATCACGAGTATTTATTTATTCTAAGGGGAGGATATAAGCTAACTTAAAAAATAAACATGTAGCGTGCAGTAACCGAACTTAAACTTGTACAAACATGTCAGACCACCATGCCACATTTTGCACTATGAAAATTAATCTCTAAGTTATAATTATAAGAGCTACCGAAATTTTAGTAAATTCTAGTTCTTCAAGAAGATGTTTTACAAAGCATTGTTTTTTGAGTAAAGTACGTGTACCATAAAAGATTTCTTGTCCTGACCATCCATCAGTGCCTTGGTTCATTTTACAGTAACTGAATTTTCCGTTATGAAATTTCATTGTGTAGTAAAAAAAAAGATTCGTAGAGCCTCCCTAAGAGGTTTCATTTGTCAACATTATGTGTTTAAGGTTTCTATAAGAATGAAGGGGAAGAAAGTTATTCCATTGGGAACAACAGAAATGACAAGAATGTTAAACCAGTTTAAGTGTCGTTAAAATGTCCAATGACATTTATTTTTGCAACGTATCATACGGATCAAGTAATAGAAGCTCAAGATTTTATTCAAGATTTTAGAATTTAAGAGCTTTCTGGAAAATAAGTTCCATTGCATCATACTTCTCCCTTTTTTGGAGAAGCAACAAAGAAGGACGTAAAGACACTAATATATACTTTTAATGCAGTAAGTGATATGGAAAAAGATAGCAATTAATTTATGTAATATGGTACTGGGAAAATCATCCTCCATTGTCAATCAAGCTGGAAACCAGTTTTGCATAACATGCATACATATTTTCCATAATTCAATATCAAATAAACTTTTGACGAGGGGTAGGTACTGTAAATCATTTATAAACAGGTCACCATTTTTACGATATAAGTGGGATGCTTAATTTGAGGTCATATCTTTAGATCATACGTACTACTTTTCTAATTCACAATGATTTAAGAAAAAAAAAAAAAAACTTTCTTTAGGCAATTGTGCATAATCTTAAGAGGAGATTGATGAAGTGTTTGATACATTATATAAAAAATGACTGCTGTAAGTCAAAGAAAAGTCAAAGTACCCTTAAAGCGTAAAGGTAATGTTTGAGCAGCTGATAACTCTCACAGGAATGCCTATTCAGAATGCGCAACGAATTTAAAAACTCCAGTCCCTTGCAGACTCAGTTTTTGCATTAACACCAGTGTTAATAAATTATTTTTTTTGGACTAAGATTAACGAAAAATTTACATATTTAGCATTAAAGAGATAGCTTTCAAAATAGTCATGGGTGCTCAGGGGAAGAGATACTTTTTTTTTTTTTTTTTTTTTTTTTTTTTTTTTTTTTTTTTTGCATATGGCAGAGAACTGAGACTACAACCATATTTTTCTCTCATAGTTAGTGTAAAACCATTAAAACTAACAAAAATCCATAACATTCAAGCATAATTGAGAGCAAATACTAAGCAACATTTACATATTGCTTACGTAGTATTTACTCGCTAATTCCTCTATGATTATCCGTAGTGTCCGAATGTATTGTGCTTAAACATTGCTACAAAATTGGAAAAGAAAAAGCAGAAGAAGGGGTTGACACAACTTCTGTATTCAAATGAGTTGAATAGAGGGAAGGTAATCATACCATTCCTTACTCTTGCTGTGTTACAACACACTTATTACAATACTAGGAATTACTGAAAACCTTCTCTCTATATCTAAACGAATACATCCTTCCATGTTCTACACTTCATGTATGTAAAATAATTTGGTAAAATGAATTTAGTTGCTATGAGTGCAATAACCTAAAAGAAAAGGTTTAGTGTACTGTCTCGTCCTTTTAACATTAAAATTGTTTTGTTTCGTAATAGGATCAAAGGCTTTTCCGAACTTGAACGTACATGTGCATATGTATGCTTTGCTGATGCATAGTTTGATGCTAGACAAAGAGCGTCCAAAATAGAAATGCATGTATTTATGTATGTATATATATATATATATATATATGTATATATATATATATATATATACATATATATATATATATATATATGTACATATATATATATATATATATATACATGTATATATATATATATATATAAACATTTATATATATGTATATATATAAATATATATATATATATATATATGTATATATATATATATATATACATATATATATATATATATAATATATATATATATATATGTATATATATATATATATATGTGTGTGTATTTATATATATATATATATATATGTATATACATACATACATACATATTTATATATATATATATATATATATAGTACAAGCGCGTGGTGTGTATGATATTCCATTTATATAAGAATAGTATATGCACGCATAAAAACTCACACACAAGTAGTATATATATATATACATATATATATATATATATATATAAACACAATACACGTGTGTGTGTATGATATTAATTCATATAAGTATACTCTATGTACACACAGACGAACACACACATACACACATATACAGTATATATATATATATATATATATATATATATATATTTATATATTTGTTATAGTCAATATATAATCCAGACAGTTTGTAAAGTGACGAAAAATTTCAGGTTATATGTGAATTGCCTGGTTCACCCAGTCAATTTACAAACCAGCTAAAAATTTCAGACAGTTTATAAAGTGGCTAGAATTGTAAATTATTTTCTTGATATATTCGTGATGCCAGCGTACATTTGACATACTGTAAATTCAAAATATACTTAATAAAAAAAATTTAAATTGCATATTTTTTGACACTTTTGAGTAATTAATTCAATTTTAATTAAGTACATTTTGAATATACAGTATATCAACTGTACGAAGGCATCACGAATATATCAAGAAAATAACTTACAATTCTAGCCACTTTATATATTGTCAGCAATTTTTAGCTAATTTGTCTTTAGCTATTTTGTAAATTAACTGGGTGAACCAGGCAAGTCACACATTGCCTGAAAATTTCAGCCAATTTCTGAAAAAAATCGCAATGACCTCGAAAACATAATCCTTTAAAACTTAAATTATAAACATTCCACTTAAATGTCTGTGAATAAGAATATGGTGAAATATTTAACGGAGAAAACCTACAATAAGCTCTAAAGCCTTTCATGTGTAACTGATTGTCTGTATTATTCAAGGTCCACAAATCTCTTACGAAAATTTTCAGATAATTAAGATTATTTTTTATTTTTTTATTCTCAACAAAGGTCATTAGAATTTCACTAACTGGTATTTTATATAGATATTCTAGCATAAACTATTCTACACTTGTACCAATATATTTTTACACGCATTAATATTATTATTTACTAGTTTTGAGTCCTTCTCAATAATAGCATTAAGTGTGAAAATAATTAAAACCAAGAAATAATATAAACGTGTTAAATGATAACCTAGGGGTATATTTCTACTTTTTAACTGAAGCTCTCGATTTGATATCTCAAATTAGTCTCTTGAACATGATGAAAATGTTCTTTCACTGAAGAATAGATATGACGAAAAATTTCTTGCAGAGATAAAAAGCTCAATATCTTTAAGCTTTCAATTTTAGAGCCCCAATTTCAAAGCATCTAAGCACCCAAAGATTCAGCCTCCAATGAAAAAAAAAAAAAAAAAAAAAAAACATATATAATTTAGGGAATAGCTTCTGATCAGAATTATGAATACAATTCACGATCTTACTGTTGAGGTCACTGCAAGCATCTGGAGTATAGAGTATATCAATAATTAATGAAATAGGAGATACCGAAAAGCCATTCACTACTTTTGTTTGCCTGTTAAGCCCAAGTAGCCGCTTAAAATTACGTTTATCAAGTAACGGTGGGGCTGAATGAGGTTTTTCTGAGCAACTATTCAAACTGGAACTAACTTATCTTAACTTTCCTTAGGTTCTGTTAGAACGCTTCTAATGTAATGCAAATGATACAATATGAGATTCATCTCCCCCCGTCTTCCTGTTCTCTATTCTTTCTAACTTCAGTTTCTTGATAACTCATTCACAGCTGTTTAAGAGAAAATATCAGCAAATACTCACAAATAAGAGAGGGGATTTCACAGATAATCAGATGCATACATATATACATACATCCATACACACATAACTGCATACACATGCACTCGATATATATATATATATATATAGATATATGTATAAATATATATATATATATATATATATACATGTATATCTAAATACACACACACATATATATACATACATATATATATATATATATATATATCTATATATATATATATATATCTATATATAAATATTATATATATATATATATATACATATATATCTAAATACACACACACACATACACACACACATATATATATATATATATATACATATACGCATATATATACATACATATATATATATATATATACACTATATATATATATATATATATATTCATTTCCCTTCTTATACTACTACCACTGCTACTACTACTATTAAAAATAATAATAGTAATAATAATAATAATAGTAGTAGTAGTAGTAGTAGTAGTAGTAGTAGTAGTAGTAGTAGTAGTAGTAGTAGTAACAAAGATAATAATAATAATAATAATAATAATAATAATAATAATAATAAATAATAATAATAATAATAATAGTTAGAGGATGGTGCATTATTTTTTATCTGTGATAGTAACTTTATAAACACAATATTACTCCAGGAATATTAAAATAATGATTGCGAAGAAAAATCCAATTACAACAAGTACAATACTACTACTACTACTACTACTACTACTACTACTACTACTACTACTACTACTACTACTAATAATAATAATAATAATAATAATAATAATAATAATAATAATAATAAAGAAAAGCAAATTCACTTCATATTATTCCTTGTGAATTCTTTTCTCTCCTTCATTCTTGCGAAGAAAAATCCAATTACAACAAGTACAATTCTACTACTACTACTACTACTACTACTACTACTACTACTAATAATAATAATAATAATAATAATAATAATAATAAAGAAAAGGAAATTCACTTTATATAATTCCTTGTGAAATCTTTTCTCGCCTTCATTCTTGGTCCATAATGCCTCCCACAACATGTTTTTTAATTGCAAGGGAATTTGAATTGTTCTTGGCTGTCACCCTAAACCTTACGAATAATTCCCAATAATTATCAGAATTGCTGCTAAAATATTTTCATCTCCTTTATTAAGGAATAATATCTGAATATTTTTAGATCTGTCAAATGATATCATAACTTTCGAAATGGATTATGTAGGAGAAAGAGCTCAATGTCTGGCATTCTTTTCTCCGATCATCCGTTTGAAATTAATTTGATTTATCCAGAGGAAATTGACCTGGTGTCCTTTATAAAAAAGGATTATAATACAGTTTGATGTAGTCAGATATTTGGACGATAGAAAATTCAGGCTCTGCTGGTTCTAATTACTCATTGATCGTCCATATGTTCTAATAAAACTGAATAAACAAGACTAGGAAACCAAAAGTGGAAAGGGGCTAGTAACATGAGCATAAAGTGTTAATAGTTATCATTAGGGATTTAGTTCCGTATATTTTT
>NC_090729.1:20375201-20377701 GCF_036898095.1 Palaemon carinicauda | reverse complement strand
AGTTATAAGAAATTTGGATGTCTCGAAGAATTTTTAGTCCATCCGCGGAGACTCCTTTTGCTCTTTGCTAGGTCAATTTAGTTTAAGCATTTAGAGAGTTATTATGATCTTCTCTATCTTATACTTGAACTCTTTTACCGTGTTACTGTTCACATCAGCTTGAAGTCTATTCCTAGTATTTGCTGTTTTGTGTGTAAAGAAACGCTACATTGAGTGGTGTATCTTTTCAAATCCAGTTAGTATCCGTTACCTTTCGACTTATTTGTGCTAAGCTTGAATAGATTGTTGTAATATACATTTATAATTCCTTTTAGAATTTTGAAAGCCTCTGTTATCTGCCCCCTTAGTCGTAGAATTTGTAGATCAAATTAAGATTGAACGTTCCATCCTCGGTCTATATCCAAATTGCCGTATATTCCATGAGCCAGTCTCTCAAGTTTTTTATTTGACTACCACGAAGGGGGACTAATAGCCATTGTGTTTTTTAGTTAGCCTAGTGTCTGAGGTACATAAAAACGTGATGAACATTTTAGAAATCCAACTTGATGCCCTTATGGCTGCCATATCCAAAGATGGCCGCTGTTTTTACCAAAAAGGGCCAGACGTCAGATATTTGCCTCTTGCCTACCATAATTTTATTTCAGACCAAATCTAATTGTTTGATATTATAGTATACAAGATTATCAAGGAGAAGTACATAATTTTGGGTAAATTTTTAACATAATTTATTTATAAATCATAAAAAAAATATGAGAAAAAATCACAAATTTTTGCATTTTTTCAACTTTTTTTTTCTTGTTTTTGTCCATAAGTTTAGTTCTTACTTAAGTATTACCTGACTCTTATCCTAGTTAAGTACCTCCTTGTAAAATCATCTTCCAATCCACATGAAATATTTACATACCAATGACATGTGCAATCTGATTCAGATATTCCCCTCCGTCTACGACATTGAATTATATATATACTTGTATATATTATGCCAATCATACTGTTCCTAGTAAATTATTTTATGTTTTGAGTAAAATTCAACATATTATAAAGTTATTGTGGCATATTAAAAACACACATTACATATGATGAAATGGGTGTTCTCTTTTTGTACTTGATCAACAATTTGATATTCAGTCCTCATCACTTTCGGAACCCTGAGAATCTTGTTCCATTTCCTCGTCTTCATCAACCATGTTTGAAAATGATGTACGCTTACAGGCTGCTGTGCATTCAAGTCCAAATATAATGCATAAGCAGTTTGCTGGTTGACACTGTCTGGAACATTTGCAGGACAGTAAACGGAGGACAACTTCTGTGGCTGGCATAGTCGCCATCCACTGAATCAGCAGATTCCCTTCACTCATTGTCCACCCATGGCCATCATTTGGATTTGGAATACAAGGGAATTTTTCAAGGCTATTCCTCCAAATGGCTGACTGGTAATTAGCACGAAGTGTTTGCTGTACAAAGTGCTCTGGTAAGGTGGGAACTGGCCTGATTCAACATCCCCTTGGCGGCTCTGAAACATTTCGTACCTTAGTTGATTAACTCTCAGACACTTTGTGTTGCGCGACTACAATTTACATGTGAATTCTTCAATGAGTTTAAATATTGCACCAGAAAGCTGCCAACTTGAACCAAGTTCAGAGAAAGCCACTTGATATTACTGGATTTGAATTATTAGTTTTAATACCTTCAGCTTGTCTTGTCCAGCCAATGCACTAATAGTCACGCATCCAGTCCATGCATGAAGGCCCAATAATGCATTTCTCACACCATCCCCAATAGCACTACTCAATTGCTGGTGTCGACCATTCTGATGCGTTGTTTGATGCCCCTGCTTATGAATATTTGACTCTTTATCAGATGGCTTAGAGCAAGACAAATGATTGAAACATCTGTGTCATCTGATATTAATAGCAGTGAGTTGAATTCTTCTCCTGCATGCTTAGCATGTAGAAGCAAACGAGTATCAGCTTCTTCTTTACTTGATGCTAGTTCTTCAACTATTTGACAGTCATTCTGGGTGACTTTCAGACATCTGTTTTCAAATGTTACAAACATGACTTTCTCTCCAAGTTTCACTCTTTACTCTGGATCTTTCCAACTTTCAGCCAGGAATGCAGTCAGGTTGTTCTTGCTTTCTGTAGAAGTGAGCAGCCTGCTCCAATTCTTTATCTTATGGCCTGGTCTAATATGCTTAAATGCTAAACCCATCTATGAACCATGTCCACGGCATTCCCGTTCAGCAGTCTTGATTGATTGGTCTGTATAGATATCAAACGCTATATCATTTCTTTTACTTTGCATAAAGAATCTGATAACTCATCAAAAGTATGATTTTCTCCTTGGGTCTTTTGAATGAGAGCCATGGCATCAATAATTGTAGCATGAGGCTCAGTTATTTCTTCTGCTGGATGTACTTTTCCTTCCAAATGCTTCCCAAAAACAGCCTTATTGGTTTTCTTCATAGTGCCATAAACATTAGCTAGTGCCCAAGGTAGAG
>NC_090729.1:20362404-20369904 GCF_036898095.1 Palaemon carinicauda | reverse complement strand
AGGTGTAAGCTTGTGTTTCATCAGTATCCTCTAAGTATACAGGTAGAGATCTGCGATCAAAATTCTCTACAGGAACTCCCGATTGATTCCAAACTCCTGACTTGGCCGTCACATAGACTTGCTTGGGCTGCCGACAACCGCGTCTCTGACTGCAGCAAAGTTGTGTGATTGTCTGTTAGTATCTTTACAATTGAGGTTATGCACAGTCCCATGGGTTCTGAACTTGTTGACCCATCTGTAGATCATTGAGTAGACAGGAAATTCTATACATCTGAACCATTTTGGTAGACTCTTAGAACATTAATTTTTCTTGATAAATCTGAAAGATAAAAGGAATTGATTATTTATTTCAAAAGTTATTCAAGTTTAGGTGATACCTGTTTTATTTGTTTCCTCCTGTACTTATTATGACCACCGTGGTCAAGTTTTGTATATCTCATTGCAAACACCGCCTTATGTCTGCTACGTATGAAAAGTACTGTATGTTCACTTCTTTAAAACCAGAGGATTTATTGGCTATTTTCAGCAAAGAATGACCATCTGCTTGTGATGCATACTGCCTATCTAAGTAAGGCAAGTGATCCCTCTCAATATATGTTACCACCATTAGGATACCGTAGCAGGCATCAGGAGTAAAAGCCGAAGAGACAGTTTGTCTATGGCCTTAGACACTATCCGTCACCCTGCGGCCGGTGACTTCATAGCAATTGTAGGGCTTTCCTCCACACATAAAGTTCTCTTTACTGCACCAGGTTACTCATCCTCTTATTTGAACATTATCAAACATGAATTGGTAGGTTATACCACCTAGCATGGTCATATATATATATATATATATATATATATATATATATATATATATATATATATATATGTATATATATATATATATATATATATATATATATATATATATATATATATATATATATATATATATATATATATATATATATATATATATATATATATACAAATACATATGTATATATAGAAAAATTCATATGTATACATAGATAAATATATATATATATATATATATATATATATATATATATATATATATATATATATATATATATATATATATATATATATATATGTATATATGTGTGTGTGTGTGTGCGTGTTACAGTGTTAAGTGTATACTATTTACTCCAGAGTTTTCAAGGGTTTAGTTGCAATCATTAGTTATCCTCATTGTATGCATAATGCTTCACCATGAATACGGTTAGCATGAAGGAAATATTCAAGTGATAAAAAAGTCAGACTGATCCATAAAAGTTACAAGAAACTAAATCTATGTTTTGGGAACGGATATCCGGGTGTTTCCAATATATTTTTATATGAATAAGTTTCTATTATGGAAAGTTTAAAAAAAAATTCTGGTCACAAACTTTTTATTAAAGTTCAGTATATATTCCTTATTATTGTAAGTTCCCAAATGTTATTGAAGTCAATATATATATTTATATATATACATATATACGTATATTTCAATGAGGGTAATGGAAATAAAGACAAAATTTTTTTTAATGAGGATTAATTCACCTACTTTGCCTGTCTAAACCTTCAATAGAATTTATTTTGCTCTTAAACAAGATATATTATGTGTGATTTCATTATTATCAATATATGTAGATTTTTTTGTAAGTTGAAATCACTCGTATTATTTCATAGGTTCTTAAGAGTAGTTTTACCTCTGCCTATCTTGTTCCTTCTAATACCATACTGTATATCGCTTTCCAATCCAATATTTAATATGTTCAGGCAAAATTCTCTCTCTCTCTCTCTCTCTCTCTCTCTCTCTCTCTCTCTCTCTCTCTCTCTCTCTCTCTCTCTCTCTCTCTCCCCGATAATTTTCTAAAAGGAATGGGTAAGTGAAGCTCCTGATCTTTTAATATTTCCCCTCTCTGTGCCTGCTGATTATTAAATCCTGAAACATATAATAAAGAGCTTCCTAAGAGAATATTAAACTTTAAACAGTTTGACGCTTCTCTCTCGGGACATTTTCTTGCAATGACTCTTCACACTGACCTCGAAACAATAATGATTATGTATTTACTACCAATTAGTGGACTTTCATTGCCATTTCTTCCGGAGTCCGGCTGCATGTCAACGTTGGCACTCTTTCAGCATTTAAATGTAAGGTTTTCCGAAAATAACACTGGGTACTATTACTCTGATATTGAACTGTATAATGGTATATTTCGAACGCAATATTAGGAGAAGACTCATTTACCCTATTCGGCACAGGATTTTGTAGATAACGTAACTAACTGATTAATTAAACCTATTATTATTATTATTATTATTATTATTATTATTATTATTATTATTATTATTATTATTATCATTTTTATTAGTATTAGTATTATTTATTACTTTATTATTATTATTAATATTATTGTTATTATTATTTTTATTATTATTATTATTATTATTATTATTATTTTTATCATTATTATCTTATCACGAATAGCTAAGGTACTGTACAATGCTATAAGAATGCTATAAGCCCAGGAGTTCCAACAGGGAAAATAGCCGAGTGAGGGAAAGAAATGAGGAAACATATAGAAGAGTTTGTCGAAGTGTATTCTCAAGCAAGAGAACTCTAATCCAAGACAGTGGAAGACCATAGTGCGGAAGCTATGGCACTACCAAAGACTAAAGAACAATGGTTTGATTTTGGAGCGTCATTTCACTAGAAGAGCTGCCGACCATAACTGAAGTGTCTGTTTTACTCTCACCAAGTGGAAGATAGCAAGTGCGCATTTACAGTGCAGTCATTAACACATTATGGGAAGAAGAATTTTTCTGTTATCTTAGTGTTGTCACGTATATGAGATAAGAAGAGAATTTGTAAATAATAAGTCACACTATTCGTCAGTGTCAAGATGAATATATCATCCAGAACGACCTGTAAAAACTCAAGGCATTATTTCCCGCTTGAAATGAATAACAGCTATAAAGACACCTCGTGATTTACTCGTGATTTAAGACCTCCCAGCGATGAAGTTCATACATTCCGAAAGACGGAGTTTATCGCAAGAAAAATGCTATAATTCAAACAAAAGACTTATTTCTGGACCTTGCGATTTAGTCACATGCTATTTATTATTATTATTATTATTATTATTATTATTATTATTATTATTATTATTATTATTATTATTATTATTATTAGCTAATCCCTGTTTGAAAAAAAAAAAAAAAAAAAAAAAAAAAAAACGGGTAATATATTTTATGTCCAAAGGTTCCAACAGAAATAAAAGTAGTCCAGTGAGAATTGGATATTGGCAAAAATAAACTTCATGGGAAACAACTAATAATGTATATAAAGCTTCTTGAGATCAGTAAAAACGTTAGAATCAATCTGTCATGTGTAATTTATGAAGCTAGACTTATGACCGTGTCCGCTGTTACTATCTAAGAGTGTAAACATATTTTTTTTTGGGGGGAGGGGGGTTAAATTTCCTGGTTTACGCTTTATCATTGTTTATTAATCATTCAAACCATTTTATAGATTAAGTAGGTTTGTTTTTGCATTTGTACTAGCGACGGTACTTTTTCGATTCATGTTTTAGCCAAGGTCCTTTATAGGACCTTGGTTTTAGCGAATACCCTCGCTTATAGGTATAGTCTTAAAAGGGATCTCACTGGTGCTAAAACTGGCACTATATATGTTAATGAAGAAATTAGTACGGATAATTAGATGTCAGATGCCGGAGGCTAAGTTCATTATTAGTTGTGATATATTAATGAAATTCCCTCCAACGGATCAGGTACGTTCTTTCATTCACACAGTGGTCCATAGAAAAAAATTTACAATCTAACCACTACCCGCTATACTTTATCTTAATTATTTTCTATATGCTATATTTATCAAGGTTTAAGAAGAATCTTGATAAACCCTAAATATTCCTATTTGTTAGTTTATGTTAAATTAGAAATAACTTATGTGTATTAAAGTTTTTTCATCAGTTTTACACAAAACATTTTTATTTCCAAATGATTATTCAGGTAATAACAACAAATCTCTTATTAAGCTCTCATCTGAATGCGGATAGAAATAAATGAAATATATTATCTTAACAAATGTCAAATATTCTGGAAGGGTAAAATTTCTTCTCTTTTTATTCAACTAGATTAATACTAATTTTTTTTTAGGAATTACCTGGATTAGGCATATAAATTGATGCATTTATTCCTTATAGAAAAGGACATTGTTTTGACTTGATAGGTAACCATATCTAATGATAATGTGCTAAGAATCATTTCACTATATTTTCATTTTTTTTCTAAGATTCAATCGATTTTGATTATTCATTAATATTCTTGGTATGATATGTACCGTTTATTTGTTAAGAAAAAGGGAGCTATTACTTATATCTGGGATACGTATTTTATACTTCAAAGTTCTACATGACCGATTTTTAGTAACAATAATTCTTCCTCCAATGTGGGATATCATACAAGAGCTGCTTCATCGTTCTGTGAGATAAGCTGGGATTTCCTTATCTACACGAAAGTTCTCAAAGATGTTACTATTAGGTTAAGAAAATGAACTTTGCGCCTGAAAATACTTGGTATCATTACATTGATTTTTGTTTGACATATGTATACTGTATATGTCCTGATAGTAATGCTAAGTGTTACAGTATCTGTGTAATTGTGTTTAGAATTTTCGTTATAAAAATAATTATCAGTCGCAGGCTTTTAGGAGGTTGAATTCCCAGATGTTTTTAGTTAAAGTACAATTTTCCATTTTTTCCCAGTGTCAAGCCGTATTGAAAAACAAATGTATAAAATCATTATTAAAATGCCTCAAAGAAATCAAATTCCCTTCTGCTTTTTCATAAACCATGTTTTGTCTCATCTTCCTAACATGTGCTACCTTACCTAGTGCCATTTAAAAAAAAAAAAAAAGAGTTTTGCCAACCAATGTTGTTAATAACAGACACTTTATCGTAGATCATTCTCGTTTATGTTTAATAATGTTTGCGCTAAGGTATTGACACTGTTCAAAGGATGCCCATAGATGTACATTGTGTTTAAAAATTAAATAAAATCTGCATTTATAAAAGATTAAAATATCATAATGTTATCTCCCAATCAAATAAATGTACCTCATGAATAGAATTTTGTCAGATTGAATAGAAAAAGTTTTTCTATTCAGATTAAACAAAAAGTAAAATTATTACTCGTATTCCCTACCTATGACAGATTAAATTGTTTTCTCCTTTGCTTCCATTAATTGTTTATCTTCTGGATCTATGCCTCCATAATTACTAACTTGTGATACTGAAAATCAAACCATTTAATATTTGTAACTCATGAATATTATTCATAATGGTAATTTATGGATTTCTAAAATTCACCAGGATTTTTTCTTTCCTTCTCTAATTAGTATAATATTTTCGAATTCAGCCAATTAGATTAATTTACCTCGAACATGATTATTTTATGAGCTCATACCGAGTGCTCTGAACTATAATGAAAATACATTTTTCTGCTACCTTTTTCTCAATAATCAGTAATGAAATAAGAATATGAATGTTGAATTCATTAAATCGGGATGTGGTTAAATGAACTGGGGGAAATTGAGTATAATTATGGTAGTATTCTAACATACTCTGATTTTGAGAATAATACTAAAAATAAAAACATGAATGTAGATCGTGTCATAGGCCTTTGCTAATACAGATAATCATCCAAGAGACAAGCCATCTTATATCCACAATTAGATATTTTGTTGAACAATAAAGAAAAATATAGAGCGACTGGTCTATTGGTCAATCAAGCTTCCATATAGACTAGTTTTAAACGAAAGAAAATGTATCGTTTGGATTATCAATTTTTTCTATACTATTTCTAAGCAGATATCTGACCTTTAGGCAGAATCACTTATGATTTGTTCAGAGTCTAATTCAGAGACAACTTAAAAAGCTCTTAGGCCTTTGCAATCAGTAAGAGAAGCAGATTTCAATCACCCCCCCCCCCCCCCCTATGTTGAACACTGAGATCACGAACGATGTCTTTCTATCATATTTTCTTATCCTCTCGGAAAATATAGAATAATCTTAGTAGGGATTACGAAAGGTGGAACGCAAATGAAAATGATTATGCTTGCTACAAGCTTTTATAACCGGGATCTCATGACATCCACGATCATAGTAAGACTTATGAGAAGCTGGTCACTCAGTCCTAATATACACTTTCCCTTTGCCCGAGGAATGACAATCCGTTGCTAAATCACAGAGACCAGATATGTTAAAAGAAACCTATTGTAAAGAAAACACAAAGCATCCATTGACCTATTTTAAGCATGCCAAACATACAGTTTAAAAAAAAGAAAAGAAAAAAACAGGACAGTGAGCTACATGTAACTTCAAGCAAGAGAATTCTTAAATCTAAGATAGCGAAAGTCCATGGTTCGTAGGCTATAACCTTACCTAACACTATAGAAGATTAGCTTGATTATTTTATATATATATATGTATATATATATATATTATATTTACGTATGTGTATATATATATATATATATATATATATATATATACATATATATATATATATATATATATATATATATATAGTATATATATATATATATTTGTATATATATATATATATATATATATATATATATATATATATATACATATATATATATATGTATATATATATATATATATATATATATATATATATATATATATATATATATATATATATATATATATATATATATAATATTTACAAAGATAATATTTGGGTAAATAGAAATACGGCTAGACTTTAATCAACCAAGAGATAAGGCAGGATTTGGAAGTGGGTATTCAACAACTCACCATTCCCATGAAAAAAATCAACATAGTATGACAAACCGATATGTACGGCCTTTATAGACTACGAGAAAGCTTTTGATTCTGACGAAACCTCAGAAGTAATGAAAGACCTTCAAAGACAAGGATATTATTATTAGTAGTATTACTTGGTAAGCTACAGCCCAAGCTGGAAAGGCAGACTGCTATGAGCCCAAGGGGTGAAACAGGGAAAATAGTCCATTGAGGAAAGGAAATTAGTTAACTAAAAGGAAATTCATTAACAACTGAAAAGGAATATTATAAGAACTGTAACAAAATTGAAATAATTATTTCATATATGAACTATAAAAACTTAAAAAAAGCGGGAGAGAAATAAGATAGAACAGTGCGCCCAAGTGTACCCTCAATCAAGAGAACTTTACCCAAAGACAGTTAAAGACCGTGGTACAGAGCCTTATGGCACTATCAAACACCAGAGAACAAGGGTGTGATTTTGGAGTGACTTCTTCCAAAAGAGCTGCTTACCGTAGCTAAAGAGTCTCTTCTACCCTCACCAAGAGTAAAGTAGTCAGTGAACAATTACATTACACTATTTAATCCCTTGAGCGAGAAAGATTTGTTTGATAATGTCAGTATTGTCAGGTGTATGAGAACAGAGTAGAATATG
>NC_090729.1:20342404-20357404 GCF_036898095.1 Palaemon carinicauda | reverse complement strand
GCCTTCAAGGCACACCAGCAAGTCACTCTTGCTCCCTAGGTACAGTCTCCCTCCGTCAGATAAAGCTGGAGGGCATTGCTGATTTTCATGCCTGAAGAACTCTTCTAGATTCCCATCACGGGTCTGGCAGCCGATATATAATCGTGCGAAGAGCGCAACATCATTCTTCAGAGATTTGACCTGTTCTTTTCCTCTGGGTATATTGGGTCCTCTCTTGGTCGCAAACAGTGGTAGCTTGTTCCGGTGGATTGCCACCTCAATGGACTTGGTTCTGTCCACGATGCATTCCTTTGAGAAGGCTTCAAACTGGTCTTGGCCAATCTGCTTGGCGTTACAGACTGTTTCTATGACTGCAGGGTCTGCGATCTCCTTTGTGTCGAGCACCAGCAAGTCCTGACTGTCCTCCTCGAAAGGGTTGCCCAGCTCTTCAATGACGGCCACGAGTGAGCGCACATCTCTGGCAAAAGTGTTCTGCACACTTGGTGTCTCTTCGTGGTGACGTGTCTCCTCTTGATCGTGTGGATGCAGATTGAAGTCGTCAAATTCCACAATCACTCTAGCAACCTCCGGTCCGGCAACCATCCAGCGCCTCAGTGCAGTTGGATTGTCTGTGAGGCCGATGGCTCCTCCATCACCCTTGACATACGCGTTGTTCTGCTCATGTCCTTGGTCAAGAGGGATTGCTGAAAAGATCCTCTTGGTCTTCTGGACTGTGAAGTGTCCCTTGCTAAACTCTGTGAAGACGTCTGGATGTTTGTTTGCCAGTTCTGCCATGTCCCATAGATGCACTGGTATCCATCGGGCATAGTTCGTGTGGTCTAGTGCGAAGAACCACGGAGCCAGTTCTGTCAGAGCATCCACGTACATGCTAAAATTGGCTTCTCTCAGAGATCGCACATAGATCAGAGTGGACAGCTCCAGTGCCAAGACTGTTGACCAGTACTGAAACTGGCACAAAACAACCCCGAGCTGTTCCATTCTTGTTGTGTATAGCTTTACAAGTTCTGCGAGTCTGAAGACTGGGGTGGTGCCCTCTTCTAGGTGGGTTTCCTCGATATACAGGACCAGTTCAGCCAGTACGATTCTTGACATTACACCTTCATGGTCAGTTTTCTGCTCGGCTTCTACAGTGGTCTTTGCACGATAGTAAAGAGCCAACAAACACTTGGAATGGTACTTGGCCTCCAGAGCCACCATATCACCCATGCTGAGCCTGGCTATGAGTTCATTGTCCCCAACTTGCGCTGCACACTTCCGTACGCGTGTGTCCACCTGGAAGGTTGTTACTTCATGTAGGGTCTCTGTGCCAGACTTTCCACAGAAAAAGCAGGAGGTGCCGCTGGTAGTGGCTTCTGAAGAGTGTGTTCTGGCGCGCTTGGCCTGGACATTGTCAGTACTATCAAATGCTGAGCTGCTTGCGATGCGTCTCTTCTCTGCTCTTCGTAGCATTGTGTTATTGTATTTGAGCATACATGTTTTATGCCACTTGGCCTGGTGGGCAACCATTGTCGCCTCAACACCTTGTCCTTCATCTAGTCTCTGTAACTGAACAGTTCTTGGCAGTTCTCCGAGTTCATCAAATTTGACCAAGTTTGCAGCCATTGTCGTGTATCCACTCCCAGGGTCTCGGCGTTTAGACAGTACTGGGCAGACAAGTGACTCTGTTGTCTCCTCTTGACATACAAGACACAGCTTCCAGTTTGTCTCAGGAGGTGTTGTGGGAGTACGTTGCTCAAAAGTATCGACCAGTTGGAACTTCTTTGCCATGGCTGCAGTCTGGAACAACGCGTCTCTGATGTCAGGTGGTGCTGCTGCTGCCTCACCTGCAAAGACACAAAACACCACCATGTTACCACAAGTTACTACTACAAGCACCATGACTATCAACACTATACTATTACTGCAGCCGCCGTCACTGCCACCAACGCTGCCGCTGCAAAGTAAAATTCATTTTCTTGTGAAATGGTAGCCAAATTATTTGGTAAGCACAGAAGTATGTGTAATTGTACAATACTTATCACCTCTAGCACACTTATCACCTTTAGCATCCACAAAAAGACAAATTATGGTACATATTCAATGACGCTAACGGTAAATAGCGGCCATTTTGAAAAATGGCCGCCAAATGTGCTACGGGGAGAATCTTGAATGCCTCCATATCCAAAATTGTTCAGAATGTATTAATCCACATGTGTGCCAATTTTGGTGCTTTTAGAACAATTTGAACAATTGGTTTCATATTTCTTACTATGCCGCTGGGCTAATATATATATATATATATATATATATATATATATATATATATATATATATATATATATATTTATATATACATATATAAATATATGTATTTATATATATATATATATATATATATATGTATATATATATATATATATATATATATATATATGTGTGTGTGTGTGCGTGCGTGTGTATGTGTGTGTGTGTGTGCGCGCGCGTGTGTATGTGTGTGTGTGTGTGTTTGTATATATGTGTGTGTGAATCCCATTTTCGTTTCTGGAAAGTTTCAGTTTAACCATGTAGGCAATTGATAGCAAAAACTTTAACATTAAGAAATAAACTTGACACCACTCTGCTTTCAAAAAAGATATAATCATTTCACCAAAATGTTGAGATTGTTGATTCTACAAGGTAATAATAACCTTTTGCTTTTAAACATTTTAGTTTCCCTTTATGATAGATCATATAGTAATCTATGGGAATTGTAAAAAAAAAAAAAAAAAAAAAAAAAAAAAAAACACCAGACGTATGTTAAAAAATTTTTCTCCTGGGTTCTTTTTTATTCTAAGTACACTTTCGTAAAACGTTTTTTTAGCTTTTAATTTATCTTTAAAATGCCATATGCTTCGAGAGAAAAGAACATCTAAGTTCATATTTGGTAAGTAATTTTTATTCGTTAAACTTGCTTGAAAAACCTACACAAAGTAGTTATTATATGACCCTTTTATTACGAAGGCCACATTACAAAATCATTCAAAGAAGCAAACGTATGCGTCAGTACCATTTATATAAGATTATAAGAATTTTAAATGCAAATTTGAGAGACCCTCTTTAATTTATCCATTTTTCAATTTCGAGTTTTTTTTTTTCAAGATGGTTGACCATAGGAAGTATGTTCTGATTTAAAGATACTCTGGCTTAGTTGCAGCGGTCCTCAGGATTCAATGGTATATTTGTTTAATTGTCCCAGGTGCAACTAGGAAACTTACGTTGGTTGCTTCCGCCGAATCTTGAGGGTCCGGTCTGGTTCTCATATAGTGTAAGTGGCAGTCATCGAACTGGATATTTCCTTAATAACAATAAATTTGCCTCTATCAAACTTTCAAATCATTTAATAACCTTACCATCTTTTCGGCTAATCTTCTAACTACGATGACGTAAGCAATTCAGTATCTGGCTCAAGCTTATTGAATTTTTACTGAACGCGTACAATTTGCTGAAACTGCAATGAATCTACAGTAAGCTTGTATGAATCTATCTTTATTTGTCTTCTTATCACAATGCCTAATATACAAAAAAAAAAAATAATAAAAAGGATTCTTTCTTGATTCTTGGTTATTATAATGCTCACCTTGGGCAGTGAATGGTTAAATTCTGTTTTTCCTACTGATCGCTATGGCTTAAGAGATTTAGCGTTTGCCTCCGAATCAGGCAATAAGCAAATCTGGTATGATCTTACTTCGATCTTTTAGTAATTAAGACTGAGCATCCTATCCCTGATATGTCATACTTTTTTAAGATATAAATAAAATCTCAAAAAGACTGGAATGACATTTAAAGTAATATTTTGCATTTGAATTGCTCACACTTGCATAAATTGGTTGAATTTTTCCTCTTGCATTACAATTTGGTCTACATAATTGATGGGCGTATCACTACTCATAAGTTAGAATACCGAGTGATGGACAAACCCTGATATATTATGATTTTAGATGCGACAGTTCTTAGTAAAATAAAAAAAAAATTATAATTTTTTTTTTTTTTTCAAAAGTAATTTGGGAAACTGAGATGCCTGCGCTCTGAAATGATTAAACTTTGTATTGGATTTCCCTTAACTTTAAGCAACATCTTTTGATGACAAGAAAGACACCATATCAACAACATTTTTTATGAAAGTTTCATACGCATCTCAATAGACAGCACAGCTTCTATTATCGACAGCAAATATCAGGATGATGAGTCAGAGATATTCTGTATAACTTTAGGAAAATTAAAACATATGGTAATGAAATATTCTTAGCATCTGGTCTTATATCTTTATGATTCAATCATATTTAGAACAAATTTCAAGCTGAATATGGGAGCATTAGAATAAACTTATATATAAAAAAAATGCATATGAATGCCAAGTATCAAGACTCATTGTTGCGTCCTCCTGCTATTCATATACTGTTATAACATTTCTCTCGCTAATATATATTTCCCCTTTCCCCTCACTGAAAAACTGTCCAGTTCTTTTATCATTTCAAGAATTTTTCTTTTCATTCCCTTTTCAACTCATAATCACCTGGAAAGATCCCTTTCACGTTTCATTTCTTCACAGTTTTTTTTTACAGCAACGGACGCCAGCGACAACCAACTATAAACCTCTCAGAAACCATTAGAGCATTAGCTAGATGGCTGAGTTGTTTTTGTTTCTCCCCTTGTGTACTAGAAATACCGGAGAAAAAGGGCAAATAAATATCAGGCCATCAGCCATAAACATCTCAGGAATATTTCTATTTTTTTCCATTTCCGGGTTGGGGGCTTTAATCTAAGCTGAAAACAAACCTTTAATTCATACCTCATATTCTTATTCTCTTATTTGTTTTTGAAATATGACAGTGTCTTTATATATAGCTCTTTGTAAAAGGCTGCTCTTTGGGAAGTCCTTATACAATGTTTTACATTTCTCATATCATTGGCAAAGTGAATGTATATTGAATTTATCCATAGATTCAAAGCATGATTATGGAAAAGAGGAAAAAATCCAGCAATGGTACTTAGATGCTTTGCTATCATTAGTACCATTATTGCTAGTCAAGTTAAAATCTTATTGGAAGAATAGAATGCTACAAGGCAAAGGGCTCCAACAAGAATAGCAGCTCAGTTCGGAATGGAATGTGGCAGGTGTCAAGTAGCAAACTAGTTATTCAAGAGAAATGATATATATATATATTTGTATATATAGATATATATATATATATATATATATATATATAAATATGTATATATATATATATATATATATATATATATAAATATGTATATATATATATATATATATATATATATACATATATATATATATATTATATATATACATCTATATATACATATATATATATATTATATATATACATCTATATATATATATATATATATATATATATATATATATATATATATATATATATATATATATATACATATACATATTTATATATCTATTTATATATATATATATATATATATATATATATATATATATATATATACATTAAGATGGATCATTCTTATATAATCTATGGAACAATACTTGTGTCAACGTTTGCAACAGAAAAGTTTTTGCAGCAAGTTTGCTATTTTGAAGTTCCGCCGATTTAACCACTAGATAAGGAACATCCCTCAACAATCGGATCAGAGCTGGGAAAAAATCTAGAATGCTGTATAATATCAAGTCTTATGGTGGCGAAGAAAAAACTTTTATAATTAATTGCACTTTAGTACAGGATAGTACAATATAGGAAGCTCGGAATTTTAAGGGGTGGTCAGAATTACTAAGAATCCTATGAAACATGTACAACGAATTTACGGAGCCGCTTGTATAAAATATCTGCCTTTCTTGACCAGGAGTAAATGAGAAAAAGTAAAAGGAAAAACACATAAGATTCTTAGTATGCATGAGGTTTCATCCACCAACCCCACTCTCTTGTCAGGTGCTGTTAGTCTATAGGTAAAAGGAGGAAATTTTATCTTAGAGGAAATAGTAGTAATAGTAATAAAGTAAATTATGTTTCATTGTCTTTTAGTGTCATACTAGTCTATTTAGTTTTTAAAATGCATAAGGAGGAAGTAAAACCGCTAATAGATCTTTAGTGCAACAGCTAATGAGAAAAATAGTAGTAATTAATGGATTTTTATCAAGAGGTTATGACACCATTCAAGACTAGAGAACAATGGTTTGATATTGTAGTGCCCTTCTCCTAGAAGAGCTGTTTATCAGAGCTAAAGAATCTCTCCTACCCTTACCAAGAGAAAAGTAGTCAATGAACATTTACATTGCAATAGGTAGTAGGTTGGCCAGGGCACCAGCCCCCATTGAGATACTACCACTAGAGAGGTATTGGATCCTTTGACTGGCCAGACAGTAATGCATTGGATCCCTCTCTCTGGTTACGACTTATTTTTTCTTTGCCTACACTTACACAAAATAGTCTGGCCTATTCTTAACAGATTCTCGTCTTTCCTCATATACCTGGTAACGATGAGATACTAAACATTTGTTCACCCAAGGGGCTAATTACTGTACTGCAATTTATTTAGTGTACTTTCCTCTTGGTAAGGGTAGAAGAGACTCTTTAGCTATGGTAAGCAGCTCTTCTAGGAGGACACTCAAAAATTAAACCATTGTCATCTAGTCTTGGGTAGTGCCCTAGCCTCTGTACCATGGTCTTCCACTGTCCTGGGTTAGAGTTCTCTTGCTTGAGGGTACACTCGGGCACACTATTATATCTTATTATTTTTTTTTCCTTCCTCTTGTTATTTTGAAATGGTGTGATGGGCAGGCTTACAGTAATAGAACGGCCATCGATACCTGGTGGTTTATCATGAGGATGTCTTTTCCTTTTCTGACTCTTGTTCTTCTCAAAACTATCCTTACTGTCCTCCCTTCAGTTGAAGTGGCTATCCTGGAGGGTATTTAACCTTGCATGGTGTATCGGCCCCTCCATGTTGACCACTTTTTCCGACTTTTTACTAGTCTATGGGTTTCATCAATCACTTTATTTATAATTCTGTACATATTGTTTTTGCTATATTTCTTGTTAGTCTAGTTTTTAAGGATGATGTCTCTTTTTTATTTCTATTAATTCTTATGCTGTCTGGAGACATTGAGCGAAATCCGGGACCAGTACGTCCTGGATTTGGTCAATGTGGTCTTCTGTATTGCAATATTTGTGGTCTTCATGCAAATATCCAAGACCTTATAGTAGCGTCCAGACAGTATGATATTATTTTGTGTTCAGAAACTGTTTTCTAATATGAGGCACTCATCTGAGCTCCTTATAACTGGTTTTAAGAAGCCAATAGTGTTGAAACGTGATGCCATTCCTAAGGCCAGGGGAATGGCGGTGTATATTAGGACCAAGTACCCTGCTTCTGATAAGTCCTACTATCAGTGTGGATGTCATGAGATTCAGGTAATAAAATTTTGTGGCAGGCATAACAATTTTTATTTTTGTTCCATCTACCGGGATCCAGACATGGATGATTCTATCTTCGATTGTCTTCTTACTATTATGGCTAGGATACAAGAAGATGATAGAAAGGCCTCTTTTGTCTTTGTTGGTGATTTTAATGCTCACCATATGGAGTGGTTAAGTTCTATCTCTCCTACCGATCGCCATGGCTTAAGAATTTTAGACTTTTGTGCTTGAATTGGTCACAATTATATAGTAGTGTAGATCCTGTTGTCCCTTTGAATGAGAATCTAGTCAACATAATCGATAGGCGTATCCGTTCACTTGTGCTAAGGTACCGAGTGAAGGACAAACCGTGGTTCAATGATGACTGTAGACGTGCTTATTTGGAGAAGTGAGAGGCCTATCATCTTTGGAAGGGTAACAGATCAGATTTGACCTGGAATAACTATACTCAGCTTCAAGCTTTTGCTCAGAGAGTTTATCCCTCAACTGAAAAGGAGTACAATTTAACCATAAAAGAAACCCTTTTTGGTACAACTCAGGAACATAAATGGTGGTCTACCCTTATGTGTACACTCTTTGGTGTAGATGCAACAGTTCCTCCTTTACTTACACCAGACGACTCAGTCACTCACTGTCCAAAGGAAAGGGCAACCCTGTTGGCTGAGGTTTTTGACAGTAAACAGAGTAATGAAAAACTTGAACTTCATCATTCCTGTTTTCCTGACTCTAAACTAACTAGTTTAGCTTTTCGATCTCATGAAATTACAACTGTTGATGGACCTTGATGCTTATGGAGGTGTAGACCCAAAGGGCATTTTTCCTTTTTTTTTTTTATAAAGACAGCAGATTTCTTAGCTCCAAAGTTATCTGTTATTTAGCGCAAGTTAGCAAGAAGAGAAGGCTTTAACACTTGTTGGAAAATTGGTAATGTTACTTATCTATGTTAATGTGTTTGTGGTAGCTCAAGTCCCACTGATTACCTCCCAATTTCCATAACTCCCATATTATCTAAAGTTTTCGATCGCCTTTTGGCAAAACGTCATAATAGGTTTGCTGAAGGTAATCATCTATTCCCTAATTTGCAATTTGATTTCTGTAAAGGCCTTGGAGCATGTGATGCCCTTCTTACAATTTCCAGTGCTTTACAGAAATCCCTTGATTGTGGTCAGGATGTTCTTATGATTGGCCTTGATTTTAGTGCTGCCTTTGACCGTGTTAATCATGAAGCCCTTGTTTTCAAACTCAAACAGTTGGGAGTGGGTGGGTCGTTTCTTTGCATTATTATTGATTTTTAAAATAATAGCTCTCAAAGAGTTGTTGTTGATGGGCACCATAGTGAGTATAGTAATGTGATATCCGGTGTTCCACAGGATAGTGTTCAAGGCACATTACATTTCATACTATATACACATAACATGTGGTTTGGCCCAGAAAACAGGCTTGTTGCAAATGCAGATGATGCTAATCTCTTTGCATCAATTCCGTCCCCTGAATGTAGATCTGAGGTTGGTGCATCACTTAATTAGATTTAGGTAAAATTAGTGCATGGTGCCAATTATTGGGTATGAAGTTGAATCCTAATAAAACTCAAAGTGTGATTGTAAGTAGTTCAAGGACGGTGGCTCCTCAACATCTGGATCTCAGTATGGATAATGTTTCTTTAAATTTGTATGACTCTTTTAAAATTTTAGGTGTGATTCTCGACAGCAAATTTACATTTGAGAAACACCTTAGGTCTGTATCTTCTTCAATTGCACAAAAAAATTGACTTATTGAGAAAGTCTTACAAGATTTTCGGTGATCAATCTATTCTGAAGAAGTGTTTTAATTCTTTCATTCTACCTTGTTTTGAGTATCGTTCTCCTGTCTGGTGTTCAGCTGCTGATTCTCATCTTAATTTTGTTGGACGGAAACTTACGGTCTATTGAATAACTTCTTCTTGATTTAGATATTAATGTTAGGCACCGTCGTTCAATTAGTTCATTATGCATGCTGCATAAGATTTTTCATAACTCTGACCATCCTTTACATTCAAATCTCCTGGACAATTCTATCCTGTTCGTAATACTAGGCAGGCAGTTAATTCTAATAGCCGGGCCTTCTCCATCAAGCGGCCCAATACTACACAATATTCTATAAGTTTTATTCCAGCTGTTACCAAGTTGCGAAAAGATCTTCCTAATCTGGTAGTTGAATCAGTAGAATTTTAAAAGTTCAAAATTGGAGCAAATGTTTTTATGTTGACCAGGCTGACATGAATGTTTTTATAGTTTATATATGACATATCTGTTATAGACGTTGTTAATAGTTTATATAGGACATATCTGTTTGGACGTTGTCACTGTTTTTAGAATGATTTATTGTTAATTTATTCTCATTTATTTATTTCCTTATTTGCATTCCTCACTGGGCTAATTTTCCTCATTGGAGCCTTTGGGTATATAACATCTTGCTTTTCCAACTAATAATAATAATAATAATAATAATAATAATAATAATAATAATAATAATAATAACACATGTCCCTTTGAACTGAGAAGAATTGTTTGGTAATCTCAGTATTGTCTGGTGTATGAGGACAAAGGAGAATATGCAAATAATAGGCCAAGCTATTTGGTATGTGTGTAGGCAAAAGGATAATGAACCATAGCCAGAGAGAAGGATCGTATGTAGGTACTAACTGGCCAGATAAAGACCCAACAACTCTCTAGCGGTAGCATCTCAATACATGGCTGGTGCCCTGGCCAACTTTTTACACACACACACACACACACACACACACACACACACATATATATATATATATATATATATATATATATATATATATATATATATATATATATACAGAGAGAGAGAGAGAGAGAGAGAGAGAGAGAGAGAGAGAGAGAGAGAGAGAAAGAGAGAGAGAGAGAGAGAGAGAGAGAGAGAGAGAGAGAGAGAGAGAGAGATGGGGGACGGGGCTGTAGCTGTTAGAGTTAAGAGGAATGATGAAAATTGTACAATTTCACAAAAAAATAGGAAATCTGACTTTAATACTAACTCTCTGATTCCTCTGAAGATTGCATCTGTCATTTCAAAGACTCTGTGTAATGACTTCAGTCACTCGTATGATTTTTGGAATTCACGTTAGCCCACGAAAGCCATCAGCCTAACAGCCTCTTATATAATTTTCGGAATATAGTGAAAAGGAAAGAGAAAGTCCGATTTAATACGATCGTAGGTAGATGCTTGTTGGCTAATGGATTGTGCTACGGTGATTCCTTTTCTTATTAAACTCAAAGTCTTGGTTTTGTTAAATTAAATGGAGACATGTTCTTCCTTTTAAAAGTAATTAGTCGGAGAAGAGAAATACGTCTAATACAATGAAATGTCTAACGGTTTATCTCCTGATGAAATCTAGGATGTTCAGATCAAAATCTCACACTAAAATATGGGTAAAGCTAGAATGTTGGTAAAACCGGAATCGGAATGAAAGGTTTTTCCAATGAAGCGAAAAGATGTTCTGATTTCCTAGAAGAATAGATTAATATAATCTAATATTCCAGCTATTTTCCAAAGTCTTCTATTCAATTTCATTTCAAGAAGTCTGACTTATAATCTACTTCGATATTTCATCTAAGTTTGATTTAGGATAATGGCAGCCTCAGTGGCGTTATATTATTGTTGAATAGAAAAAATTAGACCAATATAAATGGTGCCTTATAAATTAACCCTACTTAGGCATCCATTATCTTCAATTAAACTTGAATAAAAGGGATATACCACACGATACGGGCCATCCAACTGTCATGGCGATGAACACAAATTTTAAAATAAAATAAATACATAGAAAAAGAAATGAAAAATAGTTACGAGTAATGTGAAGAAAGATGAATATGAAAGTACTTACATAGGTTACTATTTATGTGGACACTTTACCATAAAGTAAAACCAACTTCTCTTCATATAAGGGAAAGTGGGAAAAAAATTCAAAGGACGTAAAGTATATGAAATGTGATAAAATACACGTACCAATAATAATAATAATAATAATAATAATAATAATAATAATAATAATAATAATAATAATAATAATAATAATAATAATAATAAATTCCTTTTATTTTGCCCTTTATAGAGAATATTACGATAAAAGAAAACCATTGATAAAGGAAAAGTTTAATATGTATTCTGTACTTTGTAAAAGGTGTGCTGCCTAAAAAGCCAAAAAACTCTGTGTGTAATCCTTGAATAAGTCATACAGGTTAACATAATCGATTGCAGGTTCTATTGACGATGAATACGGACGCATGTGATCTTAAACAGGTGCTTAGTCTAAAATTTAATATTGTTGAGTGTTTGGTGCTCTTACAGATCAAATCCCTAATTAGGCACTGACTTCAAGAACTAAACTTCTGGCCTGGAACCATTCCATTAAAACTTGGACAGTCCAGGTTTATGCTAGATTGTCGTTGGACAAAGGCTTCAAAAATATGCTGATAGATGTGGCGAGGAGGTGTAATGGAGAAACTAATATTATATAACAATCAAAGATCCTCGCTATAAACCAATGGTATATGATATAAACATATAGTGTTATTGAGTGGAAAATTATATTATTACAGAATATTATATGATGATTCTCATCATATCAAATGAAAAGTTTCAAACAAACGCTATATGCAAAAATGATATATGAAAACCTGATGTGGTGTAACACCCCAGTACCATGAGTTAAACATGATAAAGTGAGAAAAAACCGATATAAATTTCTTATCTAATGGTCTTTATTTGCGAAAGTGATAACTCTTTAGAATATCCGTGGTAAAATTTTTTAAATTTGAAAGCCAACATCCATTTATATTTTGATCGTTAATTGTTATCTCAAATCCGTTTGTTTTGTATTATCACGTAGAAGGAGGGCTAGAATATAACTGTATTAAACCTTTGAAATAAAAACAATCAATGTAAATGTAGCATTTAAGAGTAACAATACAATAAAAACCGCCTACATAAAGAATTATTCTGACATTACCAAGGGATGTGTATATCATATTCCATGCAATGCTTGTGAAAAATTCTATATTGGTCAAACTGGTAAAGCACTAGAAAAGAGAATTGAACAACATAAGAAAAGTGTCGGATAAGCTCAAGACAATAATGCACTCTTTGCTCACGTTAGAGATATAAATCACATTATTAATTGGTCAGGTGCAAAGAAATTGGTTCATTCTAATAACTTAGTGGAAAGAAACATCATAGAGTACAGTTTCATAAAAGAAACCTTTGAAAACAACTTGAATATTGGACATGGAATATATAAACTCGACGCCTTTATATGTAAAGAGATTTGAAAGCTATATAAAAAAAACTTTAACCACTTAATGTAGAACTGAATGTATTGTGAATAATTAACGTCGCTGTGAAATTTATATTTAGACCTAAGCTACCATTCATTAAAGGGAACAATTATTTTATATAGTATGCAGAAGTACATTGGCACTATATAGTGTTACGCCAGGTATAATTATTGATATATATATGTGATTATACGTTTATGGTAATAATGTTGTATGTGCATATATATATATATATATATATATATATATATATATATATATATATATATATATATATATATATATATATATCCATATATATATATATATATATATATATATATATATATATATATATATATTTAAATATATATATGTATGTGTGTATATATGTATATATGTATATTTGTTGGGATTGCAAGTGATGTATGTGGCAAGAAGGTTGTTGGAGGCAGCATGAGGAAGGGCAGTGAATGGTGGAATGAAGGAGTGAAGGTAAAAGTGGAAGAGAAAAAGAGGGCCTTTGAAGAATTGCTGCAGAGTAATAGCATAGAGAAGTATGAAAAATATAGAGAGAAAAAGGTGGAAGTAAAGCGCAAGGTACGTGAGGCAAAGAGGGCAGCTGACCTGAGGTGGGGTCAGGGACTGGGTCAGTCATATGAAGAGAATAAGAAGAAGTTTTGGAAAGAAGTGAAGAGAGTAAGGAAGGCCGGCGCCAGAATTAAAGAGACAGTGAAAGATGGAAATGGAAGGTTGTTAAAAGGAAAGGAGGCAAGGAAAAGGTGGGCGGGATATTTTGAAAGTTTGCTGAATGTTGAGGATGATAGGGAGGCAGATATAATTGCTGTTCCAGGTGTTGAGGTGCCAGTGATGGGAGATGAGAATGAGAGAGAGATTACAATAGAGGAAGTGAGGAGAGCACTAGACGAAACAAGAGTAGGAAAAGCATCTGGTATGGATGGTGTGAAAGCTGAGATGATGAAGGAAGGGGGTGTGACTGTACTTGAATGGTTGGTGAGATTGTTTAATGTGTTTTTTGTGTTGTCAATGGTGCCAGTAGATTGGGTCTGTGCACGTATTGTACCACTATATAAGGGTAAGGGAGATGTGCATGAGTGTTGTAATTCAAGAGGTATTAGTTTGTTGAGTGTAGTTGGAAAAGTGTATGGTAGAGTACTGATTAATAGGATTAAGGATAAAACAGAGAATGCAATCTTGGAAGTACAGGGTGGTTTTAGAAGAGGTAGGGGTTGTATGAATCAGATTTTTACACTTAGGCAGATATGCGAGAAATATTTAGCAAAAGGTAAGGAGGTGTATGTTGCGTTTATGGATCTGGAGAAAGCATATGATAGAGTTGATAGGGAAGCAATGTGGAATGTGATGAGGTTATATGGAGTTAGTGGAAGGTTGTTGCAAGCAGTGAAAAGTTTCTACAAAGGTAGTAAAGCATGTGTTAGAATAGGAAATGAAGTGAGCGATTGGTTTCCGGTGAGAGAGGGTCTGAGACAGGGATGTGTGATGTCGCCGTGGTTGTTTAACTTGTATGTTGATGGAGTGGTGAGAGAGGTGAATGCTCGAGTGCTTGGACGAGGATTAAAACTGGTAGGCGAGAATGATCATGAATGGGAGGTAAATCAGTTGTTGTTTGCGGATGATACTGTACTGGTAGCAGACACAGAAGAGAAGCTTGACCGACTAGTGACAGAATTTGGAAGGGTGTGTGAGAGAAGGAAGTTGAGAGTTAATGTGGGTAAGAGTAAGGTTATGAGATATACGAGAAGGGAAGGTGGTGCAAGGTTGAATGTCATGTTGGATGGAGAGTTACTTGAGGAGGTGGATCAGTTTAAGTACTTGGGGTCTGTTGTTGCAGCAAATGGTGGAGTGGAAGCAGATGTACGTCAGAGAGTGAATGAAGGTTGCAAAGTGTTGGGGGCAGTTAAGGGAGTAGTAAAAAATAGAGGGTTGGGCATGAATGTAAAGAGAGTTCTATATGAGAAAGTGATTGTACCAACTGTGATGTACGGATCGGAGTTGTGGGGAATGAAAGTGATGGAGAGACAGAAATTGAATGTGTTTGAGATGAAGTGTCTGAGGAGTATGGCTGGTGTATCTCGAGTAGATAGGGTTAGGAACGAAGTGGTGAGGGTGAGAACGGGTGTAAGAAATGAGTTAGCGGCTAGAGTGGATATGAATGTGTTGAGGTGGTTTGGCCATGTTGAGAGAATGGAAAATGGCTGTCTGCTAAA
>NC_090729.1:20322404-20334904 GCF_036898095.1 Palaemon carinicauda | reverse complement strand
GTAAGCAGCTCTTCTAAGAGAAGGACACTCCAAAATCAAACAATTGTTCTCTAGTCTCACATAGTCTCTGTACCATGGTCGTCCACTGTTTGGGTTAGAGTTCTCTTGCTTAAGGGTATACTCAGGCAGACTATTCTATGATATTTATCTCCCTATTGTTTTGTTTAAGTTTTATTATTCTATATAAGAAATGTTTATTTTAATCTTGTTACTGTTCTCAGAATATTTTATTTTTCATAGTCTCCTTTCCTTACCGTGCTATTTCCCTGTTGGAGCCCTTGGTCTTATAGCATCCTGCTTTTACAACTAGGGTTGTACCTTTGAAAGTATAATAAAAATAATAATATTCAACAGTTGTAGATCATGGCTAGCGTATTGAAGGAATATGACCTTTTATCCTAAATACTAGATGAAAACCAAAATGGAATAGTAAATTCTTAACCCACAAGTTTTAATTGAGAATATGTTGTGTGACGATTTTCTAGCTACTTATACAAACTTTATTTGGTCAGGCAATACATCCTTGAGTACAAAAACACACACACATACACACACACACACACACACACATATATATATATATATATATATATATATATATATATATATATATATATATATATATATATATATATATATATATATATATATATAACGGATTTTGAGCGAAGCGAAAAATCTATTTTTGGGTGAGATGGCCATGTCGTCCTGATGGAAGTTCCTATAGGGTAGCTTCCTAGGGTATATTACAACTACGGCGATATTCCCAGAGAATTTACCTTAAGGTACCCAGAATTCTAACTCCTGGAGCGAATATCCCTAATGAAAGGGATATCGCGACATATCAGAGGACGTATTCTTGACACGCCACATGGCAATCTGCACCCCAAACAGAGATAACACATCGAGGGGTCAATTGGCAAGACACGAAAACAGGAAAGAAAAAGGGGGAGCTGCTCCCAAGGCTCCCTCTTCTCCAGTTTCGTAAGCGTGCCTGGCGCCAATCCGGGCGCCATCTGTATTCCTTGTAGCGTAAACGAGGTGCTACAGATACTGTATATAGGGAGGGGTCCTACAGCCCTTTCATAGAAAGGGAAGGGCGGGTCCATCAGGACGACATGGCCATCTCACCCAAAAAAAGATTTTTCGCTTCGCTCAAAATCCGTTTTTTGGGCTCAAGCCATGTCGTCCTGATGGAAGTATACCAGAGCATTACTGTATCTGTGGATTCTCAGAACGTGCCGTACTCCCCGGAGGTAATTTTTCCCCGGTCGACTAGACCTAGAGACCTAAGATGTTACCGTTATACATCTTTTCAACTAACCATAAACCATGTTAGAGCTTCCTGCCTCCTACAGGGAAGAGTCCTACTAGACTCTGGAAAAGTCTCGAAGAGTACATATACCTATGTATGAATACCAGGCAAGCTAATAGAGTGGTCTCACTCTATATTAAGTAAAGCATAGTTTGTAAAGAACCACTGCGTCAATATGAAATATCGACCAGTTCTCCGCACAATACTTGTATTGGACAAAGGTTTATATCCGCATAGGAGGAAACTTGTAAAACCGCCACCGTCCCCTTCTGGGACGGAGTCCTCCCGTTAAGGGAAAGCATAAACCGATGCAACATAGCTTGCATAAAGGAACAATTCTATTAGAATTATCCCAGATAAAGTACATAGAATGAATGCACAATTATACCAATAAATTGACACAGGTGAAGGAGACGCAAGGTTCTCAAGAACAAATTTATTGACAAACAATAAATAGGCAGGTTAACAACAATTATATATATATATATATATATATATATATATATATATATATATATATATATATATATATATATATATATATATATATATATAAGAAGAGGATAACCCAAAACTTTAAGCATAAGTATGATAGTAAACAGAACTTGTTTATCTGAAAGAAAAAACATTATTGCCACTTTTAAGATACCGAGGTATCAAAGTCAAAAAAGACTGTATTACAAATCAATCACATTAGTGTTAGAAAACGCTCGGCACACATGTCTGCACTTATGCTAGGTTCACCTTTGGAAATGGAACAGTCTACGTGGGCAACTCAGTGCCCTCACTTAGTTTGTAGTACCGTATGTAACTACACACTCACCCTGGAATTAATCGTCCCAATTAAAACCACTGTTCCTCGCAGAGTTAAACAGTAGGGTTAACGACGCGACCCACTGCTACCACAGATCTCTTTAGTTCCTCTACTTGCTTCGCATAGTGGCGAAAGAACACTCTGGAAGACTTCCAGCCAGTGTATGAACGGAGTTGTTCAAAATCCATACAATTAAAGAAATTTAAGGATGAGGCAACTTTCCTCGGATCGTGACCTGCGGGTGTACTGTCAGGATCCGCTCTGCGAATAAAATATGTGATTTTCGCTCTGAGTTGATTCAGAGATAAATTTGAGCCTGATGTTTCTCCCCTGAATAGTTGACCACCCTTGAAGTCTAAAGTTCTACGAAGATAGACCTTTAGGCATTTTATTGGACATAGAGATGCATCTTCTTTCAGAGGGCAGATTCTCCAGGGACCCCACCTGTTGGTGGGTAACTCATTCTTGGCGAGAAACGTAGGATCCGGAAATAGGTTCAGTTCTCCCCCATCCAGGAACTGAACACGACCTGCCTCTCTCGAGAGGGCTACAATCTCACTAACCCTGGCCCCGGACGCGAGTGCAAATAGGAAAATAACTTTTTGTGTCAAATCCTTTAACGCACACTCCTCATTGCTCAACAGAGAAGCGAAATGAAGAACTTTGTCTAAAGACCATGAAATGGGCTTTGGAGGTGCTGAAGGTCTGAGCCTAGCGCAGGCTTTCGGAACTTTATTAAAGATCTCGTTACCGAGGTCGACCTGGAAGGCATATAGAATGGGTCTTGTCAAAGCAGACTTACACGCCGAAATCGTGTTAGCTGCCAACCCTTGACCATGGAGGTGGATAAAGAAAGATAAGCAGAAGTCTGTCGAGATCTCCTGCGGATTCTTCGCCTTGACAAAGGCCACCCATTTTCTCCAAGATGACTCATATTGCCTTCTAGTAGATTTGCACTTATATTCCTCTAGGAAGTCTATGCTGGCTTTCGAAATCCCGAAACGCTTTCTCACCGCTAGGGAGAGAAAATCATGAGCTGCAGGGTCCGGGTTTTCTGTAATGAAGCGCGGACAGTCGACTTCTGGACTCGCTGGGTCAGAACTGGATCTGGTAGCGGTACAAACTTCAGCCGTAGTTCCAATGCCAGGGGGAACCACACGCTGTTCGGCCACTTGTGGGCCACTATTGCCGCTACCCCCTTGAAGGATCTCAGTTTGTTGAGGACCCTCAGCAGAAGGTTGTGAGGAGGGAACAGATAAATCCTGGACCATCCGTTCCAGTCGAGGGACATCGCGTCCACTGCTTCTTCTAATGGGTCCTCGTACAGGGACACGTACAGGGGCAACTTCTTGTTGTCTTTCGTCGCAAAGAGGTCTATCTGCAGTTCTGGGACTTGATTCAGAATGAAGGAGAATGATCCTGCGTCTAAGGACCATTCCGACTCTATCGGTGTGAACCTGGATAGAGCGTCCGCTGTCACATTGCGGACTCCTTGAAGGTGAACTGCCGACAGGTACCACTTCTTCTTTTCCGCCAATCGGAAGATGGCCAACATCACCTGGTTGAGAGGTGGTGACCTCGATCCTTGTCGATTCAAGCATCTCACAACTACCTCGCTGTCCATCAGCAACCTTATGTGGATCGAGTGACGCGGGGAGACTTTCTTTAAGGTAAGGAGCACTGCCATAGCTTCTAGAAAGTTTATGTGAAAGGTCTTGAATAGCTTGGACCAAGTCCCCTGGACTTTTTTCCGATGAGAGTGACCTCCCCATCCCTACTTCGAGGCGTCTGAGTGAATCGTCACCGACGGGGGAGGTGGCTGAAGAAGAACCGACTTCTTTAGATGTCTGGCTTGGGACCAAGGCCTGAGAAGAGTACGTAGCCGAAGCGGAACTGGTCTTCTCAGATCTCTTCGCGCGTTTCATGCATAACTTCTCCAAACTCCGGTTGCATCCTTTAGCTGTGCTCTTAGCACTGGGTCTGTCACCGAAGCAAACTTGAGAGAGCCCAGTACCCTCTCCTGTTCGCGTCTTGATATCCTTTCGGAATCTAGAAGTCTCTTGACAGAACCCGCTATCTCCTTCCTTTTCTTCGCCAGGATGGAGAAACGGTGTGACATTAGGTCCCAGTGGATTCCCAGCCACTGGAACTTTTGAGATGGAGAAAGTCGAGACTTTTTTCTGTTGATCTTGAAGCCTAGATACTCTAGGAACTGGATCACTTGACTGGAAGCTTGCAAGCATTCTGTCTTGGATGCTGCCCACACCAGCCAGTCGTCCAGGTAGGCTACTACCTGAATTCCCTTTCGGCGTAATTGTTTGAGAGCTACGCTCGCAAGCTTCGTGAAAATCCTTGGGGCTATATTTAGCCCAAATAGCATGGCTCTGAAGGCATATAGTCTTCATTTTAGCTTGAACCCTAGGTAGGGGGAGAGTCGACGGTTGATTGGAACGTGCTAATAGGCGTATGACAAGTCTATGGAGACCGAATATGCCCTCTTGGGCAGTAAGGTCCTTATGTGTTGCAGTGTTAGCATCTTGAATTTGCAATTCACTATTAACTTGTTGAGTGGCGACAAGTCCAGAATGACTCTGAGCTTTTCCGAGTCTTTCTTGGGAACACAAAACAGCCTCCCTTGGAATTTGATGGACTTCACAATTCGGATCACTTTTTTCTCCAACAGTTCTTGAATGTACTCCTCCAGAACGGGGGTGGAGTGTTGGAAAAACCGAGGGCACGGGGGTGGAGTGCTGTACCAGCTCCAGCCCAGTCTGTTCTTGAGTAGGCTGTGGGCCCAGGGATCGAAGGTCCACCGATCCCGAAAATTCTGAAGTCTCTCTCCTACCGGCATCATCTCAGTTGGACTGCCGTCCTGAGGTCTTGCCTCCCTAACCGCGACCACCCCTGAATCCCCTTCCCCTTGAGGGGCGCCTAGACGAGCCTCTGGCTGCTCCTCTAGGCTTTGCTCGAAAGGAAGTAGACTGCCCTTCGAACGTTGGGGTGAATGCCGTGGACTGTGTCGACACGGCCTGGGGTACCCACTGGAATGTGGTCGGGGTTTGTGCCACCATCTGGGGCACTGAAGGCAATGACAATTGCTGTTGCTGTTGCTGTTTAAGAAGCTTGGCTGGCCGAGACGGTAGCCTAGTCCTCATAGTCTTCCTCTTTGGTTGAGGATCCTCATCCGGGGAAGACTTCCTTTTGATAGCCAGGCCCCACTTTTGGAGAAGGTTTCTATTCTCCGTGGCGGCCCTATCAACAACTTCTTTGACCAATTCGGTAGGGAAAAGGTCTTTGCCCCAAATGTTGGAGGAGATTAGTTTCCTTGGCTCGTGCCTCACCGTAGCCGAGGTGAACACGAACTCCCTACAAGCTCTCCTCGCCCTGACGAAGCTATAAAGATCCTTCGTCACTGTGGCCAGATGAGTCTTGGGGTCACTTGCCATCGTCTCAAGAGTAGTCTGAAGAGACATTGAGGCAGCCAGTCTTTCTTTTGTCTCAAGCTCTCTCCGCAAAAGAAAGTCAGACAGCTTAGGGAGGTCCTCGCCGAACTGACGTCCGGCAATATCAGCCTCCAACTTCCCAACTGAGAAGGTAAGATGGACGTCCTTCCAGTCTTTGTGGTCCATAGGCAGGGCCAGCGACAAGGGTTTACACTCCTCCAGGGAGGGGCAAGGCTTGCCGGCCTCGACTGCTTTTAGTACAGCCGCAAACCCTTTCTGTAGAAAGGGGAAGGCTCTAGCAGGAGAAGACACAAAGGAAGGGAGCTTCTTACTCAATGCAGCTACCTTTGAGTTCGTGAAGCCCCTCTCTTTCATCGAGGATGAAAGCAAAGCTTGAGCCTTAGCATGGTCCATCACTATGACCTCCTTCGGCTCTGTCTCCTCCTTTGAAGCTGGTTCCTTCCTCAGCCGGACATAACAGTCCGGATATGACCCCTTGCTGGGCCAGAATTCCACCTCCTCTAGGGGAACTGAACCCAACTTATCCGAGATGACGATCTTTCCAGTCGTCATCGGCATGTGCTCAGCATACCTCCATGGGTTAGCATCTGAGCACAAGGGAAGGTCTTTCACATTGAGCCTTTTCTGGGGCCCATGTGATGCTGCAAGCCTCTGCATCTGCAGTTCCATTGCAGCCGCCTTCTCCTGATTCTCCTTCTGCATTTGTTGGATCATTCCAACAATGGAGGAGAGGGCCTGTCCCAGCTCTACTGGGAGAGCGGACGATGTCGAGGGAATAGGCTCCGGGATCTGAACCGGAGTAGCCGACACCTCGTCGGCCTCTTCCTCTACAATGTCTGGGGCTGAACTTCCTCCTGGCCTCCTGCCAGGAGGTCTTCCTCCAGACGCTCGTCCACGTCAGACATCCTGTCATCCAACTGGATGTCTTGCAAAGCGACCGCGACTTCAGCATCCACCTGGATCTGAACTTGGGGGATCTCCTCTTGAGGCTGGGGAATCACTGCATCAGCTGATGCCCTAGGGAAAAGATACGCCCTCATCTTCTCACTTGGAAGATAAGGTCCAGAGGTGTTCTTCTGGAAGCCCCTTACCCAGGTACGAAGCTTCTCCCTTGCTATATCGCTTGATTCCACCGTCCTAGGGGAATCAAAGGCCTCAGTAATCAGGTTAGTGCACACGGTACATACCTGAGGGTCCCAATACTGGAGATCACCCTTGGAGACAGCACATGCTGCGTGCCTCCTACAAAACTCATGTCCGCAGAGGTTCTTACTGCGGACGTTGCAGAAAACACTTCCGCACTTCGGAGGGTCCTCCTGTAAAGAGAAGAAATTTCCATGAGTATCAAGTGAACTACGTATCACTGGATATGCACAGTTTAGCATAACAATTCAGAAATGAAAGGCACACACTTGTGTTTCTTTCACAACCAATTGTTGCAGCCTTCCAGATAATAAAATCGTATGGTTAATCTCTTCTAGAATAACCAATGAAAAGTTTCCAGAGGAAACAGGTGTAGCTCACACCTAAGCAATGATTTTAAAATCCTGGATAATAGACAAGAAAGAACTCACTATCTTATCTGTAAGGCAACAGCAAATGGCTGTGCAAGACAACACAAAAGTGTTAGAACACACAGTGCTGTACCAAAAATTATACTATAGTTTTCTTCTTACAGTATATGTTATACTGAAGAATACTGGTACAGTATAGAAGGTTATGTGCCGGCCGGCACACACCATAACTAGCTTTAAAGTATACTACTTAACAGCTATAAGGCGGCAGAACGCTGGTTCAAATGCATGTGCCGGCCGGCAGTAACTGCCGGTGAGCAACAGCCAATGTCGGCTACACAAGGTAGAACCCGGCTGCCGGCCACTGCTCCTAGCGACCGGCAGACAAGGGCTGACATTAGCCGGCCGGCAAAGGTAAAGAACCGATGCCAGACAGCAGCAAAAGAACCAGAGGACTACGACTGCTCGGCTGCCGGCCTCATAGGCCGGCAGCCGGGTCGGGTACAGCACTTAGAAGAAAACAGAATGGATGCCGGGATAAGAGCGTAAACTACCTCCAAGCCCGGCAATCCGAAAGAGTGCATATAAGGAAGGGGAGAATCTAATTCAGGCTTCCTGACCAATGCCGTCTGGCTCTACAGGCAGGCATGGATGAGGGACCAAGGGAGGTCCGGGCAGCACTCAAAGCAGAAGACCCTTGCCGGCCGGCAAGGAACTGAGTCAATTCCACATCCTAACCTATCCTAGGTCCAGATGTAGAATGACGTACAGTACTGTAATGGCTAGGCCATTACGGAGATGGAGGGGGAAGGGACAAAAGAGGGTCCTACCAACCTTGCTTTAGTGAAGGATCACCCGCAGCCAAGAAAACTCATCTTAGCCTAAGGGAGATCCAAGGAGGGAGGCCAGCAATACTTGCCAGCTCCCAAAGAACCAAAGCAAGGAAGGTGTTGCTACTCCCAGGGAAAGGATCTTATCCTCCCACCGAGAACAGCAACAAGGTCTAGTCTGCTAGATCACAAAAGAAGGAATCATCTCGTACAGAAACCTTCGGTAGTGACCTAAGGAGGCTAAGCCTCCTATGTCTGTGTCCGGCCAGCGAGGGAGACTCTACCCCAAGCCAGACAAACACAGACTTAGACTAAAAACTCTGTTGTTCTGTCCCTCTCTGAAACCAGACTTACTGGAACAGGAAGGTACAGTAACACCCCAGTATAGTTTTATCGAAAGTTAATTCAGATAAACCACTTGGGGATAAGCCCAAGGCTTAAACAGAGGGAGAGGGATTGCATACCTTCTCCAAAGAAAAGAAAGCAACCGGGGAGTATGAGAAAGTATACTAAGGCTCCATAAGCAACTTAGCCTAGGCACCAAGAGAATTGATTACCTAAATCACCGAAACTCACTCGTATACTATCTTGGAAATATTCAACATAATCTTAAATGTATAAAAAACAGCCTAAAGCTTCAATAAAATTTTAATACACTCGGAAAACCAAAATCATGCAGGAAGTACTAGGACCAAACGACTAGGCTACATGGCCTAGCGTAGGCCAGAGTTGGCGAATACTTCGCCAAAATAATACTAAAGCACGAAAAGGAAATCCTATATAACGCTAAATAGCTAAAATTTATTAAAGCAAAACAACCGGGAATGTCGCTCTGGCTAACTAAAACTCATACCTAGCGAGCGACAGCGTCCATGACGCCTCCGGTAGGCAACGGCTCTTGTAACAAAGATTAATACTATTAATCACATAAAAATATACCAAGAGCCTACATTTATACATAAAAGAAATGGTACTCAACTTATCAGAGGCCGACGAAGTTGGAGAAGCCATGAAAAGCTGAATAAATCCAAGATTTGCGAGAAACACAGGAAAAAACACTGAGTTGTTAAGCTACGCAAAAAGGAATACAGATGGCGCCAGGATTGGCCCCAGGCACGCTTACGAAACAGGAGAAGAGGGAGCCTTGGGAGCGGCTCCCCCTTTTTCTTTCCCGTTTTCGTTTCTTGCCAATTGACCCCTCGATGTGTTATCTCTGTTTGGGGTGCAGATTGCCATGTGGCGTGTCAAGAATACGTCCTCTGATATGTCGCGATATCCCTTTCATTAGGGATATTCGCTCCAGGAGTTAGAATTCTGGGTACCTTAAGGTAAATTCTCTATGAATATTGCCGTAGTTGTAATATACCCTAGGAAGCTACCCTATAGGAACTTCCATCAGGACGACATGGCTTGAGCCAAAAAATAGATTTTTCGCTTCGCTCAAAATCCATTATATATATATATATATATATATATATATATATATATATATATATACACATATATAGAAATATGTATGTGAATAAATATATATATATATATATATATATATATATATATATATATATATATATATATATATATATATATATATATATACACGAATATATATATATATATATATATATATATATATATATATATATATATATATATATATATATATATATATATATATATATATATATATATATGTGTGTGTGTGTGTGTGTGTGTGTGTATGTGTGTGAGTGTTTGTGTATGTGTATGTGTGTGTTTGTTTGTGTGTGAGTGTGTGTAATAATGGCTCTTCCTATTCAGTTTGAGAGAGAGAGAGAGAGAGAGAGAGAGAGAGAGAGAGAGAGAGAGAGAGAGAGAGAGAGAGAGAGAGAGAGAGAGAGAGAGAGTATTGCAAAAGTTCAGTGTTCTAGAATATATTGATGAGGACGTCCAGTTCATATACTTCAATTTTGAATGTAGGAAGTTTATGTTTTTATATAAGTTTCACTGCAGAAATTAATGTTGGGTATTCAAAAGGGGAATTACACATTTTAACATTAAGGAGTTATTGATTAAATAAAAGAACGAATGCTTGTGTGGTAATGAATCAGTAATATGCTAAGTAAAAGCGAATAACCAAAATTCTAGTGCTTGAACCTTATTATAAGGCACATAAAAATCATGGCTTTTAGAAGTTTTAGACGTTATCTATGAATATTCAAGCACCTCATTCGTCAAGAAAATAATATTTTCTGCTCAAACGAATCTATTAGGGTTCCTCAGATTTTTTTTTCCTACAGATATTTGATGATACAAAAGGTATCTTTTCAATCTAACGATATAGAAAGAAATTGAGTATAAACAGTATATTATCATAAGAAATAAATCCCTTATTTTCAAAATATCAATATGAAAGATAAACTAGCTCACATTTCCTACCATAATCATTTGCATAGTAAAAATAGAAAAGAAAATAGAAACAGCAACAGAAATCCTGAACACTAGCAATAACCAGGCAATCACTTTGATTACCAAAGTTCTATTGCTTTTCAGGACCACAATTTTATTAATTTCTGCGCGTGGTTCACCATCCATATTAACGAAGCTTCATTTTTCGACAACATGGACATGCAAAGGCAATGTCGTCGTGTTCCACTTCATACTAATTATCTCCAAATTCATATCAGTGGTGCTTTTGGGATGGAATTCACAAGTATTGGTTTTCAATCTAGATTGTCAGAATAAAGCACCATATATGAAATAGTATATAAAGAACTTTGAATTTTCATTTGTTGAAAACAAATGTTTGGCTCTGGAGAGAGAGAGAGAGAGAGAGAGAGAGAGAGAGAGAGAGAGAGAGAGAGAGAGAGAGAGAGAGAGAGAGAGAGAGAACACTATTTTTTTCTGTTTTAGTGCCAAGAAACAATCAAAACTAGAATTTCATATTTCCTCAAAAAATGCTTTTCATGAGGAAGAAAGGGGTGGGGTCAGCGGAGGGTTGAAGCAGCTTTTGGACTATTTTTCTTTCAAAGATATAACATATTTTTTCGTTGAGGGAGGGGGAAGGTAAAAAATAAAATGCCAGGAGCTATGAAGGACACTCGTGCAAGGCTAAATAATATGTTCGTTACTAGGAAAGAAAAAATTATATTTCATTCCCAGAGCGCTTTGTGGTATTTTTTTTCTTTTTTTACTTGGAGAGAAGGGGATATTGATTATCATAACATTGGTGTTTTGGATATGTAACCATATTCATTGGCTGGTAATCACATGACTGGAATTTGATTTTTACGTTCATGCCGATAATTAAAATGCGAAGCATGTTAAAATAATATTACTTCGCCAAGTACTTCAGTCTTATAGTTTACCTTTCATCTGATATTATGTTTCTCAGATCTATTTTAGAGATTTCTTGAAAGTGTGCGTAAAAATAATTAAACCGGTAATGTTGTCACAATGCGTGGGTTTATTACATAATAATAGATGATGAGAGGCGGTGAATTAGACGATTTTTTCATTGTAAGAGGAATTATTTTCTAAGTTAGTTTCCCCCCCCCCCAAAAAAAATAGCATAAATCTTCTTCAAAGCGAGTGAAATAGAACTTTAAAACTTGGGATTACATAACAGAGGAAATTCAAGTTTATCACTGACTTTCAAAAGATTTGATCCAATCAATACAATGGTAATTAACTTGTGATTAATAGACACACACGATGAGAGCGGACACTCGGGGAGATAGTTATATGCTTAAGATTATTACAACCTGAAGAAATTATTGGACGTCTCGTGGTGTATCGATTCCCACCATGGTTGAGGTAGGCTTACCATGGCCCGTGGGCCTATTGAGGGATAGTCACTCAATTCTTGAACTCGAATGTAACTGGCCTTTGAATAACCTACTCTGGATAGTCTTCTTTCCCATACATGGCTGGGGGTTCTGAGGGCTTGTCTTGCCTAAGGGTAGCAGTGGCAGGTGATGTAACCACACCAGTCTTGTTCTAGCTCTGCCTCCCCTTTCCCCGGTGCACCTGTTGACATGAAAATAAATTCAGTACACTTGTGCATGGGTCAGCACACACCAAACAGTACGGAAAGCGGCTCGCACTGCTTCCCACACTACCCATGGATCGGGGAGACGAGGTCATAGGTCGACAATATCCACCCTACTTCCTGCACATTTACTTTCTTTTTCAACGTTATCTGGTCTATATGTGATAATGTAATTAGCAAAGAGGAAATGTTGCTCGGAAATTTATAACTTATAGAAGAAACAAATATTCTTAAATCTAGTGAATATTCAAATTATTATTCCTATTCATATTATCAAATATAAGAAATTGCAAATTTATGCCTGGAGAAACGTGTGAGGTTTCTGAATCAATTGCATGTTAGATGGGAATATTAATCACATTGTTCCGAAAAAGGATCTTAAATCTACACCGTCAGGCACACTTATATCTTTTTTGTTGAATCTGAATAGAATGAACTCCTTCTCAGAGTACATAGCTAAAACATTTAACTCTTTGGGCTGAAATAAAAAGATAATTTGATTATAGAGTAGATTATACAGTAGAGAGAGAGAG
>NC_090729.1:20304904-20317404 GCF_036898095.1 Palaemon carinicauda | reverse complement strand
GCGGATGATACTGTACTGGTAGCAGACACAGAAGAGAAGCTTGACCGACTAGTGACAGAATTTGGAAGGGTGTGTGAGAGAAGGAAGTTGAGAGTTAATGTGGGTAAGAGTAAGGTTATGAGATGTACGAGAAGGGAAGGTGGTGCAAGGTTGAATGTCATGTTGAATGGAGAGTTACTTGAGGAGGTGGATCAGTTTAAGTACTTGGGGTCTGTTGTTGCAGCAAATGGTGGAGTGGAAGCAGATGTACGTCAGAGAGTGAATGAAGGTTGCAAAGTGTTGGGGGCAGTTAAGGGAGTAGTAAAAAATAGAGGATTGGGCATGAATGTAAAGAGAGTTCTGTATGAGAAAGTGATTGTACCAACTGTGATGTATGGATCGGAGTTGTGGGGAATGAAAGTGATGGAGAGACAGAAATTGAATGTGTTTGAGATGAAGTGTCTGAGGAGTATGGCTGGTGTATCTCGAGTAGATAGGGTTAGGAACGAAGTGGTGAGGGTGAGAACGGGTGTAAGAAATGAGTTAGCGGCTAGAGTGGATATGAATGTGTTGAGGTGGTTTGGCCATGTTGAGAGAATGGAAAATGGCTGTCTGCTAAAGAAGGTGATGAATGCAAGAGTTGATGGGAGAAGTACAAGAGGAAGGCCAAGGTTTGGGTGGATGGATGGTGTGAAGAAAGCTCTGGGTGATAGGAGGATAGATGTGAGAGAGGCAAGAGAGCGTGCTAGAAATAGGAATGAATGGCGAGCGATTGTGACGCAGTTCCGGTAGGCCCTGCTGCTTCCTCCGGTGCCTTAGATGACCGCGGAGGTAGCAGCAGTAGGGGACTCAGCAGTATGAAGCTTCATCTGTGGTGGAAATGTGGGAGGTTGGGCTGTGGCACCCTAGCAGTACCAGCTGAACTCGGCTGAGTCCCTGGTTAGGCTGGAGGAACGTAGAGAGTAGAGGTCCCCTTTGTGTTTTGTTTCTTGTTGTTGTCGGCTACCCCCCAAAATTGGGGGAAGTGCCTTTGGTATATGTATGTATATATATATATATATATATATATATATATACATATATATATATATATATATATATATATATATATATATATATATATATATAAATATATATATATGTATATATATATATATATATATATATATATATATATATATATATATATATATATATATATATATATATATATATATGTGTGTGTGTGTTTATATATTTACATATATATATATATATATATATATATATATATATATATATATATATATATATATATATATATATATATATATATGTATATATATATATATATATATATATATATATATATATATATATATATATATATATATATATATATATATATATATATATATATATGTATATATATATATATATATATATATATATATATATATATATATATATATATATATATATATATATATATATATATATATATACTGTATATATACATATTGTTGTAAGCGAAATGCTTTAACATTCACAATGCTTGAAAATGTGTGTACTTCTTTTTTCGTCGATTCCGGTATCATAATCAACTCCATTATGTCGCACATGATTTTTCTATTTTCAATTTTTTTTGCAATAAATAAGTTATGAAATGAATCATTACTGTCATCTCAGCTATATTCATAAACAGTGGAAGACATAATGTGGATGTTACTTCCAAAATGTTACTAGTAAATTAAGTGTTCCTTGATGAGATGCTTTTTGTGTGGTTTCGTATGAGCGTGAATGTGAGTAAATATCGTGAAAAATTACTTATATCCAAACAAATTAGAAATAAAAGGGTGAATATATAAAGAAGAAAAAGTAATTTACCTCACTTAGTAAATTTTTGGTTTACAATACCGGCATTTCTTTGCTACAAGTAAGAATATCAAAAAGGGAAACTTTCGCAGTTAATTGTTTGTATCTCCACAACTTTTCTAGACTATTTAATGAAGAAAGGTGTTTTGCAGAAAAATCATTGAAAAATGTATATCAGGATCATAAAGCCATTTAATCATACTCTATTGTAATTATTTCAATAAAAATAAAAGTTTCTTCAAGATATTCAAAAGGTTTTTTCCATATCGTTTCAATTTCATGGTTTTTGAATTTTCCCTAAAAAACTCTACCTAATTTAGGGTAGTTCTGAGATTATTTGAATACAAGAAAGAGATGTCAATGAGGCGGAAACGAGAAAGGTGGTATGGCAACCACGGAGTAAAGGACGAGGCAATGAAAAGAAGGAAAGGATAAAATCGAAGAGAAAATGAGAGGAATGAACAGCTGTTGCAAGGTCTATATATACCAGGTCAGCCAACGAGCAGCTTAAGCTGTGAATCACCCATACTGTGACGTCAAGCTTCCCCGTCTCACACACGTGGGTAAACAAAACAAAGGACCGTTGCCTTGTTAGCTACATATAGCTAAGAGAGAGAGAGAGAGAGAGAGAGAGAGAGAGTGAAAGAGTTTTATTGCGAACCAGGGATTCTCGTAACGTGTTAAATCTGCTGAAAGCAAAAGCAGAAACGTTTACCCCTTCAGAAAAAAAATTGTGTTTTGTCATTTGATGAGATGAGTATTAAGAAAGAATGGAGCTACGACAAAGGGGCAGATGTCTTTTACAGGTGGCCATGTTGCGAGGTCTTATAGGCAAATGGAAACAGCCAATTAACTATCAGTTTGATCAAGGTGACATGCATAAAGTGCTATTAGAAATAATATCAAAGGTAGAGGATGCAATTTATGCCGTGGTAGCAGTTGTGCATGACATGGGTTCTACCAGTATGTGGAAACACCTTAACATTAACCCTCTTAAAAATAGGATATCTCTAAAAAATCCTAAGGCAGAAAGAGAAGTTTTTGTTTTGTCAGATGTTCCACATTTAATTAAATTAGTTAGAAATAATTTTATTGACTCCGGTTTTTTCCTCAAGACTGGAGAGTGTATTTCAGATAATGGCATACGGGGAATGCATAATAAAACCTAATCAGAATATGGGCTTGCATATAAGATTAATGAAATGCATTTAACTGTAACGGGTCAACAAAGACAGAGCGTTAAATTAGCAGTTTAATTACTGTCTAGGTCATGTGCCAACTCATTAAAATATTTAGGGGAAAAGGGACTGTTGGAGTGTCAAAACTGGAATCAAACATCTGATTTTCCTCTTATAATAAATGATTGGTTCGACATAATGAATTCTTCCTCCATGTATGGAGAGTTTGGTAAAAGCAATGCTTTCGGTATTGATGTAGAAAAACAAACAGCTACACTGCTCAAGGTAATCGAGGTAATGCATACTATGAGAGTTGAAAATCCTAATACAAAAAGTCTTTTCAAGTTTCAGAAAGGAATAATTTTATCATGTAAATCTACCATTGCTTTGTTTGATATGTTAAAAGGCTTTTATAGTATTGACTACCTACTTACACAAAGACTAAATAAAGATTGCCTTGAACATTTCTTTGTGTGTATAAGGCAAATGGATGGGCACTATGATCATCCTCATGCTATGAACTTTAAATTTCTGCTACTAGGAAAGGAAATTAAATTATTAAGTGAAAAGTAATATGAACACTGTTGAAAAATCTCATGAATCAGCCAAAGACGATGAATCTATCCCGAAAGAAAGGGACTTAGCGTTAGAAATATGCCTAACAACGCAGATATTCAGAAATTTAGATTTTGATTTAGAGAAAGATGCTTTAGACGAGGAAGAAGACCTTTTGAGAGCAAATAAAGAAATAAAGAAAGATATTGGGGGAGTAATTGAGGAAGAAGCTCTTGAATACATTGGTGGATATATTGTAAAGAAATTTAGTGTAAAATATCCTGAGTTAGGAAATAAGACTGAAGAAGTGCTAAGGAATGCTACTTGGATAACATGTGTTAATCGGGGGAAATTACATGCACCTTCTAGTCAGTTTTTTTCACAGTTGTTAATATGCAGGAGATTTTTAATGCTGCACACGGGGAAGCTCTCATGGAGGGAAAAAAATTTGTTTTAAAAAGCTTTATTTAGAATTAAAACACTCTGGTATTAAAGTTCCTGACGATGTTATTGCTTTTTTTTTTTTTGGTAAGATATCGGTATATTTTCGAATGCGATATCTTAATAATTTGATAAAGTATGGAAAACCTCAAGAACAACCATGCAAGGAAGCCCTAAGAAAAAAAAATTAAGTTGTAACTTGATAAGATATTTGCCAAAGATAAAATGTTGTTTTATTTACATTGACTGTGTGATAGATGTACGTTCTTAATGGGTCTCGCCAACACTAAGCCCCTTCAGATGACGTAGGTGCGCAGAAGAGGCTTAACCCTGGATAGGTACGGTGGGTCGTTTGCGACCCCGAGCGTCAAAAAAAAACAGGTTTTTCTCACGTGACTCACCCCTGTGACTGAATTTGTGGGTGATCGACCTGCAGGAGGTGTCTCCCCTACACGCTCTAGTAGTGTCCAGATGTGCATTGCTGTAGCTGTACTCCTTCCCCGATTTCTGAGACGCGTCGGGGTCGTTCGCGTCCGAGTTTACCCTTCTGAGGTAGTTTGCATAATTATCAAAGTTATTACGTATTATGAAATTGTCGTAGAATGGTGCAACTTGTATAGGTTATCAGTTGTGGAAAGTCTTGGTGGATTGTTTGGCTACCATGTGCATGTTTTTTTTTTTAGTTAAAATGTCGTTCATCACCACGAGGACCATTTTACCGCGAGTGCCCCTTTTTCATTTTTTTTCATTTTTTTGCCAAGTCATTTTTCCGTAAGATATTGCCAAATAGTGTCGTAAAACTTTTGCTTGTTTAGTGTTGGAAAGTGTGTCTAGATGATCTGGCTACCCATGCATGACTTTGTTTTTGTCAGATACGACGTAGTTATTGGTATATTGGGTATTTAACTGCGGTTACCAATTTCTGTTTTTTTTTCAATATTTGTAAAAATTACTACGTAGTAAGGAATTGCCGTATATTATTCATTTTTTTTTCATGTTTATGTGTTAGAAAGTGTGCCTTGATGGTTGGGCTAACACGTGCATGTCTTTTTTTTTATCTGAGATGTCGTATATTAGAATGTCGGGCATTTTACCGCGAGTGTCCCTTTTTAATTTTTTTTAATTTTTTTGCCAAGTAATTTTTCCGTAAGATATTGCGAAATAGTGTCGTAAAACTTTTGCTTTTTTAATGTTGGAAAGTGTGTCTAGATGATCTGGCTACCCATGCGTGATTTTGTTTTTGTCAGATACGACGTAGTTATTGGTATATTGGGTATTTAACTGCGGTTGCCAATTTCTGTTTTTTTTTCAATATTTGTAAAAATTTACTACGTAGTAAGGAATTGCCGTATATTATTGATTTTTTTTTCAAGTTTATGTGTTAGAAAGTGTGCCTTGATGGTTGGGCTAACACGTGCATGTCTTTTTTTTTATCTGAGATGCCGTATATTAGAATGTTGGGCATTTTTCTGCGAGTGCCCCTTTTTATTTGTTTTGCATTTTTTTGCTTAGTCATGTTACCGTAAGGAATTGGCAAGTAGTGTCGCAAAACTTATATTTTTATAGTGTTGGAAAGTGTTTCTAGATGATCTGGCTACCCATGCCTATTTTCTTTTTAGCCAGATATGGCGTATATATAAGTATGTGTTCGATTTTCCTGTGATTGCCATTTTTTCGTTTTTTCCCATTTCTTTCAAAATTACTACGTACTAAGGAACTATCACAGAGTAATATTTCATTTATATGTTTATTTGTCGGAAAATATGCCTTGATGGTTTGCCTAGCACGTGGCTGAAATTTTTTTTTTCTGAAATGCCGTATATTAGAATGGCCATTTTTCCACGAGTGCCCCTTTTTATTTGTTTTGCATTTTTTTGCTTAGTCATGTTACCGTAAGGAATTGGCAAGTAGTGTCGCAAAACTTATATTTTTATAGTGTTGGAAAGTGTTTCTAGATGATCTGGCTACCCATGCCTATCTTTTTTTTAGCCAGATATGGCGTATATATAGGTATGTGTTCGATTTTCCGGTGATTGCCATTTTTTCGGTTTTTCCCAATTCTTTCAAAATTACTACGTACTAAGGAACTATCACAGAGTAATGATTCCTCTAGATGTTTATTTGTCGGAAAATTTTGTTTACTTTTTTTTTGATTGAATATCATCAAATTTTTTTAGCTAAAATATTGTTTTACATTTTTTTTTTCGATTTTATTTCCCTTCAAAAAAAATTTTTTGGGTCAGAATTTTAATTTTATAGTCGTAAAATAATCGACAATTATCCAGCAACCCACCATACAATTTTTATGCATATCCAATAATAATTAGATTAGTAAATAACACCTTGAAATTGACATACCCTTCCTACATTTCAAGTGGCAGATTAGGGAGTCTGAGTCAGTGTGGTTGGCGGCCATTTTGTGGACATATCCGAAGCGTAAGCTGCCCTATCTATATATATTCTTGTTCCCTATAGAATTTGTGATATTTTGGTATATTTTTACCTGCATAAATATCATATTATATATTAAATATATGTATTTTTTTACGAAATTTCCAAGTACTCAAAAAATTACCTTTAGATATAGCCCCTGATATAAATGTAATTTACAAAATAATGAAGATTTTTTTACATATTTCTATTTTAGGATAACATATGTTTATTCCCTAAAAAAATTAGCCACTTCCTATTTCATTTGGGTACCCAAAAAAATTCATGAAATTTGGACAATTTTTTTTGGCAAAAAAAAGTTACCCTTTTTTTCTCATTTCAGATCTTCACCTCCATGGGTCTGACTTCATCCAAAATACATCAAGATGTGTCCTAAACATTCAAGAATCAATTCCTAAAAGGATTTGTGTATATATGTATAAACTTTTTTTTATGAATTTTTATGTCAGGTCTTTTATTTTTTCTACTTAATTTTTTAAAATATTTATAATAAATAGTTTTTCTGCAGGTGAGTAGTATTTATCTTTACAGTTGTTTTAAGCATTCATTGAAGTTTTTTTTTGGCAAAAGAAAAAAGGAGGTTACTGCAAAAACTGATTTTTCAAGAATTTTTTTTGGCGTCGGGGTCGTTCGCGTCCGAGTATACCCTTAAAGGGGTGTCCGAGGACCGTACCTATCCAGGGTTAAAATCTGGACCGTGAGCTATTGTAAAGTGAAATGAGTAATACCGAAATAAAAAGAAAGGATAAATGAGAATGTTGAATTTCTCGAAGGATTTTAGGATTAGTTTGTATTTTAGGACTAATACATGATTTTCCTGATGGTTTTATTATTTTTTCAACAGCAGTCTTTATTTGGGCAGAGATGTTCTTTCGTTTAGTCTATATATTTTCACTTCACTGATAAATGAGCCAAGAAAATTATAACTAATAACGGATTGATGACTGGCCTTTTTAATAAATATTACAATACCTAAAATTTCTAAATATTGTTTTGACATTCTTTGGTGAAATAGTAAGGAACCCTGCATTTAATAGTTACTATAAAAGCTCTGCACATCAGAAAGTTTAATCTAAGTGAAATATGAACCTTATAGTCTACACTATAAAAAGAGGAGATCTAAGGGCAACCCACCATTTATGTCTCAGGATTATAATCAGGTTTAAAAGAATGATTAGATTCTTGCAGATACTTTGCTACTCTATTTCAAAAGAGCTAGTTCCGAGATGCTTGCTCACATCATTGAACTCCATCTCTACTTCTGCTTGGTTGGCAGCAATTGTGCGTTTTTGAAAGAAGTCTTGAAAAACATATTAATGTTTAGAGCTCATGCATATCATACTCTCTCTCTCTCTCTCTCTCTCTCTCTCTCTCTCTCTCTCTCTCTCTCTCTCTCTCTCTCTCTCTCTCTGACTAATCCTAGTGATTTGTTTTTCTTTATTTGTAAAGAGCGTATTATAAAAGCTAATTCTTTCATTGTAGTACATTTGATATATATTGAAGGGATTGAAAGAACTCTCAGCTAAAAATCTTCCTCCCTATAACCCCTTCACCAACCCTTGTGTTTTTCCATTAATTGACATTTTTTATATTTTTCCAAATGTATGTTACCTTATCTAATTTCAAATTCAATATATTGTACCACATAACAATATACACTTAGAAATATGTAATTGAAAAGTATCCTACAATCTTATAAGGCAGTTATGATATTTATCAATATACTGTTTTAAAAGTATTACATAGAGGTTGAAATTTCAAGAGAGAGGCTCACCTTTGTAAGACTTGGAATTTGATGCACAAGGCACATCACTGCCTAAGAGTTTGAGCTTCAAACGTCAGTTTATATGCTTTTTATGGAGTTATTCAAATTACAAAGGATAGCTATCCTTCAAGTGGGAATATTGGCAAACTTTTCAAGGGAATAAAGATGTATGGACAAATGAATAGCCATTAGTAAAATACCAAATATATAATATTTTTCAACTACTATTTATTGTCCTCGGTGTATTTGGGATACAAGTTTCGATAAGGAAATTATTAACTGTGGCTACATTAGTCCGGTGCTCGAAAAGAACATTCAAATCTATTAATTTTACTTTATGTAACGTCTTTTTCTCTTCATTTCCAAATGAAGACGTATCTCAAGTATCCGACTAAAATATTGCCTTCCAGCAAATTAATATGATTGTAAAATTATTAAGCCAAAAGAATAAAGATAATATATATATATATATATATATATATATATATATATATATATATATATATATATATATATATATATATATGTATACACATATATATATAGACATATATATATATATATATATATATATATATATAGACATATATATATATATATATATATATATATATATATATATATATATATATACATATATATATATATATATATATATATATATATGTATTTATATATGTCTATATATATATATATATATATATATATATATATATATATATATATATATAGACATATATATACATACATATATATATATATATATATATATATATATATATGTATATATATATATATATATATATATATATATATATATATATATATGTGTGTATGTATATATATATATATATATATATATATATATATATATATATATATATATATATACACAAACATATATATATATATATATATATATATATATATATATATATATATATATATATATATATATGTGTGTGTGTGTGTGTTTACTGTATTTTTCAAACATACACAGATAAAATTTTGAGAATTATATGAACCGTATATTTCAAACATACACAGATCAGATTTCAAGAATTATATGAATCTGAAAATCCCTCAGCTGTATATGTAAAACAAAATATATGGAAAGGAAATGAATCCGAAAGACAAAATCACCTTGAAAATTGGAGTTTATTTTTACTCTCTGGACTCTAGAATTCCATAATTACTGAATTGAATTAGAAGAGAAAAAGTTAATGAACATAATACGATTCAATGAGAAAATTAATATCCAACGAACCTTCTAATCTCTTCACATCACAGTCATAACGAAAATTTAAGCCGCAATTCTCAGAGATAAGAGTCCCGGGTAAATTGGACATTTGCTGAGAGACGAAGTTGTTATCCTCTTATTGGGACAAGACTCAAACTCCGAATGTGATCAAAATCCGAACTAGACTTTATTAATATAACTCTCGGGGGTTAATTTTGCATTTTTAACGTTTATTTTTGGTATAATCATTAGTAAATATAGAATAACAGAATAGATAGAGCGAAAAGAATCAGTTAAGGTTAGAAAAGGAGAATATATTTGCAAATTCAAGTGAGATTTAAGGAAGTAAACTAGACATTCCCTATAGTGAGGATTTGTAGAATCTTTGGCCTACTTTATAAAAAAAAGAAAAAAAAATATTTTGTAGACAAAATAATAAATTTTTTTCGTGGTCTAAACAGAAATAAAAAATTCCATCTAGAGGTTGATCAAAATTGCTATAAACTACAAGTGATCAACTCCATACCACAGAGAACAAGACCGTGGAAAGTTGTAACTTTTAGGGGGTTCATCAGTCAGCCAATCAGCGCACACTGCTATCACCTACGTCAAGGTATGCGAAAAGTGCTTTTAACGATCTACGTAGTGTGAGATTTTTTACATTTTCTTATAAATCGGGTGAAACTCGCAGAAATATATCTGGTCGTCAGTACCGGTACCGATGATAAATCAGGGCTCGATAATGAAACAGAAGACCCATCTCCTTTCAATTTAATGGGCCGCATTGAAAACTTAAATATTTAACTGGGCCGCAAAATCGCAGAATATCTGAATACATTTTAATGAAAAATGAGCATATAAAACAACTACATGTGAATACACTTTATTATAACATTGTCAATATTGTAATGTTTGTATGTAGCTATACATAGAGAATAACCCATTAAATTTAATTAACCAATATTAATTCAATGACACTTTTGACTTTGTCTTCCAGAATTTAATGAAAAATTACAATATAAAATAAAAACATGTGAATACATTTTATTACAACATTTTAAATATTGTAATATTCATATGCAGCTATACATAGAAAATAACCCATTAAATTTAATTAACCAATATTAATTCAATGAGTCTTTTGACTTTGTCTTCCAAAATTTAATGAAAAAAGACAATATAAAACAAAACCATGTGAATACACTTCATTACAACATTGTAAATATTGTAATATTCATATGTAGCTATACATAGAAAATAACCCATTAAATTTAATTAACAAATAATAATTCAATGAGACTGTTGACTTTGTCTTCCAGCCATAATGTTTTCAATATATGCACCAAAGTATGTATTCTTGATTCTAAGAATGTTTGCTAAATGTCTGTCAGTCAACCTATTTCTTTCTGCAGTTTTAATGTTTTTCATGCTGGGAAAAAAACCCGGCTCGCAAGAGTATGTACTTCCTCACATACATAATAATTTTCTGGATAAATTTATAATTTGATTGAATTCATTGAGATAATGCAATTTCTTATAAAATAAAGGAAGTGCGTGCTCTCTATGGAAAGTTTTTAAACCTCTCCGACTTTGCAGCTTAATATATTCAAGTTGGTACTCAACTAGTGCTTTATAATATTGAAATGAAAATGGATCATTAAATAATTTTAACTCAGTGTCAATCTTTTTAAAATCAGAAAATCTGACTGTAAACTCTCTAAGCGAATCTTCACATATTTTAGTATATTTTTCATAGTTTACAGAAAACTTTTTCTCTCTTTCAGATGGACTACGAAAGTGTACAATTTTACCAGCTTTTAGATGTTCTATAAAACGTTCTAATTTCTTTATAAAACTAGTTATTTGTTCAAACATTGAGGAACATAACTGGTCCTTTCCTTGTAAATGCTAATTAAGTTCAGCTAATACTTCGGTGATGTCTACAAAGAAAGATAAATCATTCAACCATTCTTCATTTTCTGAAAAATCCATAATTTGCTTTTTTTTTCCAAGAACACTTTTATTTCACGCAACAGAAATTGAAATCGTTTTAAGGTTGGTGCTTTACTAAGCCCTCTAACTTTTGACAAATATACTGTGTCTTCGTATTCACTGTCAAATTCGTCCAAGAATGCTTTAAATTCGCAATGATTTAAACGCCATGATATGATGAAATTAACAGCCTTGACATGATCAGTTATGAAATGTTTCATATTTAGTTTTTGAACACATAATTGTTGTTGATGGATCAAACAATGGTAACCGAGTATTTCATGATCAACCGATTCCTTGATTAAAGCAATAAAACCATTGTGTGTACCAGTGAGGGCAGGAGTACCATCAGTTGTAATTGAATAAATGTTTTTCCTATCAATATTGAATTTATCTAATAATAAATTAACAAACTCATATATATCCTTGCCTGGTGCTCTGCCCTTTATGTGACACAAGTATAATATTTCTTCAATTATAATGAAATTTTCATCAATTCCTCTAATGAAAATAACTAATTTTACAGTATAACTTTGGTCAGTACTTTCATCCAATGCTAAACTGTAAAGAACGTATGCAGATAATATGTCCTTCAGTGTGCCTTCAATATTTACACCCAAGTTATCAACTCTTCTATCAATTGCCCATTGTGATAGACATGTTTCATTTACTAAATTCACTTTTTTGGGACAGTACTCATTCAAAACAATAACAATGCATTCTTTTATTGATTCTCCATCATATATTAGCTTCCCCTTTTTGGCTAATTTCTCAGCTATAAGGTAACTAACTTTTGAACATGTTCCAGTTTTAACAACATATTTTCTAAGAGTAGCTTGTTGCGACCTAATTGCCTTTGTCAATTCTTTAATTTTCATTTTTCTTCTTTCTTCATTAATTTTTGTATAATCTATAATCTTAATGCCAATCTTAAAAATATAAATGAAGTGAAAATAATCTGAATATAGATTTTAAATAATTTAAGTTCGCCGCCCTAGCTATGCCTCATCACACAACCAAGCAACTGATAATATTATAAACTTAG
>NC_090729.1:20275349-20292849 GCF_036898095.1 Palaemon carinicauda | reverse complement strand
GTGAAAATAGAAAAAAAAATATCTGGCTCACGGCAATAATTACAGAGGTATCAGACTTATGTCAGTTTTAATAAAATTATATAGTATGCTCATTTTAAAGAGGCTAGAGAGAAAGATTGATAAAAAACTGAGATATGAACAAACAGGATTTCGAAAAGGTAACAGTTGTACTGACCAATTTTTTATTTTAAGACATGTTGTACAGCAATGTGCAGAATAAAGAAATCCACTTTTGATGGCATTTGTGCACTAGGAAAAAGCCTTTGACAGTGTGCACTGACCAATTTTGTGCGAGTCCTACGTTATTATGAAATTCGTCTTAAATATGTGAATTTGATTAAGACTGTTCGTGAGCATATAAAAGTTAATGTTAATGGAGACCTGTCTAATGAGTTTCCAGTGAACAGTTGAGTAATCCAAGAGAAGGTGTTGTCACTATTTTGTTTATCCTCCTCATGTTTTGTAATGAATAAAACAGTTGGGGATGGCACAGAAGGATTGGTCTGGATTATTAAGAGGAAAATGAAATTAGCAGGCCTAGTGTATGCTGATGGAGCTGTCCTTATCAGCAAATTGCCACAAGACTTGCAAAACTTGATTACAAGATGCATGAAATAAAACATGATAAATAGATGAAAAACAGAGATGATGAGAACGGAATATGCAATGGAAGATCAAATATCACTAGAAGGAGAAAGGAATAATGAGGTGGAGTCAATTAAATATTTAGATACTATGATTCATAATACAGGGTCTTTGGAATTGGAGATTAATAAAACACTGAAAGGAGAAAATCAGACAATGACTAGGTTAAGTAAGATTAGGAAACCGAATCGCCTGAAGTTACATATAAAAGTAAGGCTATATGTCAGTTTAGTGAGATCAGTGTTGCTGCATGGACACGAGTCATGGTATGACAATGAAAAAATATCCAACAGATTTTGTAGATTAGAGAACAAGGCCTCAGAAGAAAATTGGGAGTTAAATAGCAGGACAGAATTAGAAATGCAACTATAAGAGAGATTCCTCATGTACCATATGTGGATGAGATCCTAGTGGGGGTAGATGAAGATGGTTTGAACATGCTCTTTACACTCTCCATGAGAGATCAGTTCACCAGACTTTCAACTGGGCTCCGCAAAGCACAATAAGAGTTGGAAAACCCAGGTCTACATGTCTGAGGAATATGAAACGTGAAGTAGGAGATGCTGAATAGGGAAATATTGATTTAAAAGCTCAAGATAGAGACCCCTGGCGAAATCTTAGTAGGGTGCTTTGCTTCAATAGGCGTGGGAGGAAATGATGATGATGATGATATACTATAGTAATGCTTTCCAATTCCATGCCTCAAAAGTAGTCTATATTGACGAAATAAATATTTACTGTAGGGATTATTATTTAGCAATACCTTTGCTAAGCAATTGCTAAATACAACTGTTGAGTTTATTAAATTTCTTAACACTTACGTAATATTTTACTACTGATTAGGCTATATATTTTTCTTGTAACGGGAAGTATCATTTTATTATTTTGTAACTACGTAATAATAAACGAACTGAACGGTAAATCTATTCAATAGTGCCCTACGGATAGATAGGAATTGTAGGATATTTGACTGTGAATAATTCTAGGTTCCGGATGATGTCACTAACCCACATCTAGCTGCTCGTCCGCTTAGTGAGAGGATCACTTTTCATCGGCCGTAATTTTCAGCAGTTACTGAAATTATCGGTATGTTGCCCGTAGATTTTATAATAGTTAGCAAGTTCAATCTCAATTGGACTATACCTTAACACCTTTTTTTTTTTTTTTTTTTTTTTTTTTTGTTATTGAGATCACCTATAACTAAGTTAAGTTCGACAAGCTGAAGGCTACCATCGTGTGCTTGCAATGGCAGCCAGGGGTTCTTCACCCATCCCTACCTCCTCCTCTCGTGCCAGAGTGGAGAAGTGAAGGATTATGAAACCAAGATGTCTCACCTTGATGATATACAGAAAGAAGACCAGCCAACCGGTAATGGAGCCAGTCCCTGGAACCTCAAGGGATGTTCAAGATGAGACCTATGATCACCTAGAAGCTGGAAAAGAAGCATAACCAACAGCATCAGAAGAAGAAAAAGGAAAAGAAGAAGATGAACACAACCAGGACACCAACAATAACCCTCCTCAGACAACCACCGACAGCACGTCACACCCGACCAGATTCCGGCTAACTCCTGGCGCCAACACAACCTCGTATGCTGCCACAATCGGCATGGAGGCCAGGAACCCACACCTGAAAATGACTATTCGTCCCAACCGCAGGGGACAACTAGTCATCTCTGCTCAGGACCAGCAAACCAAGACCTTCCTTAAGCAGCAGGACAGCGTCCTACAACTCAACGAAGCCGACAAAACCACCACTATCATCATAGTGTACGACCTCGACCTGCCACTTGAACCTGTACTCGACCATCCTTCCATTCTCACTGCCAAGAGATGTGAGGGGAAAGCTGGAAGGATCCCACAAGCTGGAGGCAGTTATCAAGTAACCACGACCTCCACAGCTCTCCTTCAGCCACTGGGGCACCTTCTACGCCGAGGAGTACTTCCGATAGCCTCTTAGATGCTTCAGGTATCAGAAGTTTGGTCACCACAAGAGCCGCTGCACAGGCCCAGAGATCTGCACAGTTTGTAGCAGCAGACAGCACCCAACAGCCTACTGCATTGCCAGGTTCAAGGCCGGACATCACACCACTGCAAACTGTCCAAATTGCAGAGGATCTCATCATGCTTGGCATGACAGATGTCCTGTAAGATTGCAGCCCACCGTAGACCGCCAGGGAGTAGACCGCAACTTCAACCTGCACCCACGTCAGCAACGTCAAACTTACTAATTCCCAATCAACCACACCCCTCCACCAACCAACAACACCTCCCGACAAAATCCTAATCCCTCCAGACACGCAATTCCTGAGCTTCCTTCTCCTCCAAGTCTCCCCCCAGCACCTACCCCTCAACATCCTCCCAGACCTCCTACAAAGTCAAAACGATCCCCTTACCACTAAGATTCACCTCTCCTCCCATTCCTTCTACAGCCTCCCAAGTGGCAACACCTTCTCTTGGATTACTCAACTTTTCACTGGAAACTCATTCGACAGGACTCCATTAACATCCTCCTTCGAACCTGTAACCCACACACCCAGCACCTCCAATTCCTTAAGCGAGTTTCCCAGCCTACCTAGTCACGCTGTCAGAAGCCAACCATGCGCCTCACGCCCTGCCATACTCCAAGTAAATGATTGGAACGATTATGACCTTATCTCTTGCCCCATGGATGCTTTCATTGCAGCTATCTCTAACGTACTCCGTAACTTTTTACAGTCCCATATGATTAGGTTTACCCAGAAATCTCTTGATGACTTCATTTTTTATAATGCCGCCCAGGAACTTAAAGCTCTAGTCCCTTCATAGTCCCTCCAGTAAAGCATCCTAACAAAACCACTCACATCAATGAAGATACCCACAACAACACCAAATTGAAAGTGCTCCAATGGAACGTATGCAGACTCAGAAATAAGTTCGCTTTCCTACAGTCCCAAACTTCAGTGCAAAACCCAGACATCATTATACTGCAAGTGACTTTGCTAAACGAGAACACACCATTTGCGTTCTCAGGATACAAAGTGTACACCAAGTGTCTAACACCAACGAAAAGATGTTTAAACACTCTTATCAAGAATAGCATCCCTTCTAAAGGAGCACAAAGCATCGACTGTGGGACAGAGGCAGAGGCACTCGGCGTTCAAATATCTCTGCTGGCCACAACTCTCACAGTCCATAATATCTACAAGTCTCCAGCCAAAAGCATCAGTGCAAATGGGCTATTTGCCACCGCCTCTGAGGATGACACAATACGCTCACCACCCGTTTCTGAACTCAATATAAGGAACAAATCAAACAGGCAGACACTTGCATGCCCTGATGCAAGAATATCCTGACGTAACATTGCTTAACAACATTACAGAAGCAACCCATTTAATGGGTGGTCATTTAGACCTCACCTTCCTATCTAGCACCATCCAAAGAGGCGCCAAATGGCGACTGAATCCTGTACTAACAAGCGATCACCTTTCCATAGAAGTTGAACTCGAATTGAATAAATATCCTCCTCCTCCTCCACCCACAAAAAGGTGGAACCCGGACTTTGCCGACTAGGCACAATTCGAGACAGCTATGACAGAATTGGCTCTGGAATACATCAAGAACTCTCACATTGATATTTTCACCCTATCACTTGACTTCAACAAGCAACTAAAGGCAGCCGCTAATGTATCCTTGCCACATAGAAAGCACCCTGAAAGGAAACACGCAGACGCATGGTACTACAACAGCCGCATCAAAGAAATGAATGCCAGAATCAACTGAATCAGAAAACTCTTCAGGAGATAAAAACCTGATGAACTTCATGATCTACTTGTAGAAATCATCAAATATTCTCTACAGGTAACACTGGAAGTGAAAACAGACAAATGGTATTCATGGTTCCACAAAGTAAACTTTAACACATCCCTAGCAAAAATATGGGGCTGACTCAACAAGTTTTGTGGGAAATACAGCACAACCAGAGTCACCAACCCAGACCCACTCACTGAAGGTAATAGAATTGCTAATAACTTTGTCGACCGAGCAAAAAGCACAAATCTCCCTCTGCAAACCACAAAGAGGCAGAGAACACTGCTCCTAATCAGGAACAATATCATAGAAGCAGCCTGCAACATGAGAGATGACACCAACAACCCCTACACCATGGAAGAACTCAACTCGGCCCTTTCGAAAAGCAGAAAGGACACTGCCCCCGGAGCCGACCTAATCACATACAGCATGCTGAGGAACATGGGAAGCCGCGCAAAATTAACGCACTTGCACTTAATCAACAGAACACACACAGAAAGACTACGCCCAATAACATGGAACCAACAGGACACAAAAACCATCCAAAACCCAAGGAACCAGAAACCTACTGATCCATAACTTTCATTTCCTGCACCGAGAAAGTAGATGAGAGAATGGTATTCAACAGATTGAAATATGGGGCTGGCTCAACAAGGTCTTTGGGAAATACAGCACAACCAGTGTCACCCACCCAGACCCATTCACTGAAGGTAATAGAATTGCTAATAACTTTGTCGACCGAGAAAAAAGCACAAATCTCCCTCTGCAAACCATAAACAGGCGGAGAACACTGCTCCTAATCAGAAACAATATCATAGAAGCCGCCTGCAACATGAGAGATGACACCGACAACCCCTCCACTATGGAAGAACTCAACACGGCCCTTTCAAAAGGCAGAAAGGACACTGCCCCCGGAGCCGACTTAATCACATAGAGCATGCTGAGGAACATGGGAAGCCACGCGAAATTAGTGTAATTGCACAGAAAGACTACGCCCAATAACATGCAACCAACAGGACACAAAACCCATCCAAAAACCCAAGGAACAAGACACCTACTGACCCATAACTTTGATTAGTTGCACCGAGAAAGTAGCTGAGAGAATGATACTCAACTGATTGCAATGGAAAAAAGGCCAACTACATCACCACATATATGCCTAGATGAATGGCACAGGCACTCAAGAATGTATTGCGGATGTTCTAACAACAATTAATGACAAGAAACCTTTGTCATCTTTCTCGATCTCGAGAAATCATTTAGCTAGCTAGCTCTCCTGTCCTCTTCACATTTGTTGAAAAAGAATAAAAGGACATTTACTGGCCTGGACTCGGAACTACACACTAAACCGAGAAGCCAGAGTCACCTTTCAAGGAAAAACCACCGTATTGATGCCCCCTAGAAAACGGAAAGCCACAAGGGGGCATACTAAGCCCCTATCTGTTCAATCTACTTATGGAGAATCTAGCCACTCTAAACCTACCAAAAGGATGGGAAATCTTCATATACGTCGATGATATATGCATCATATGCCCACATAAAGCATATGCAAGAAACGCTACCCAAAAGGCACTGGACATGATCCAGGCCAAATGCAACGACCTTGGCCTAAAGATAAATACTAACAAGACCAAAGCCATGACCATAAAACACCCACAAAACCCTCAGAACTTCACTCTGAGGGGTGAAGTCATCGAATGGGTCAGCCAATTCATATACCTTGGAGTAATTATCAGCAAAACGTTATCACTGGCCAATGAAGTAACCTACCTCAGAGAGAAAACTAAAATTCGTCTCTCAGCCATGAAACGAATGACCTTCCTCAAACAAGTAGTATCAAAGAGCCTCCTAAGACTGTTTTATGTACAAGAAATTCGATCCCACATCGATTATGCAGCACCTACGCTCACCTCACTAACCGACACTCAAAAAGCATCATTGGAAGTGGTGCAAAACAACGCCATGAGACTTGTCAGTGGCTCTCCAATGTGGACGGACAAGTAATTATTTCCAAACTGAGCCAATGGTCTTCTCCGTTAACCTAGGGATAATGCATAATATCACATTATTCTTGGAGATTGACTATTTATTTTTAATATTATTATTAAAAAGATATTCTATTTTAGCATATTGTTTGCGCACTTTATACTGACTTTCACGGTTTTATCGAGGAATCCAAGTACAGAAAGCACACAATTTTCCAAATTGTACTTAAAATTTAAGTTAATTTTACTTTGTAGGTAATGTAAAAACATTTGAAATAATCTTCACCATGCTTTTTCAAACACACAAAGACATGTAACCTCTATTCTAAAAAAATATTGCAATATCTATATGGAGTAACAAATTTTCATTGTTCTCACTTGTCCATTTTTAATTTATTATCTTTTTTTTTTTATTTACCATACATCATACAAAAATCGACCTATAATTGAGAACGCCTCTTGAATATGTAATGGTTGGTGTTACTCTTGCCAAAAAATAAGTCCAGCAAAGTACAAGAAATGAGGTCAGGTCATTCATATTTTAGGGGCCTTGGGCCCCTGACTAATATCTTTACTAACGATAATTCCTAGTTCGCATCCCGCTATTGTATAACAAATTACGTCTATTACCAATATTTATGTTGTATGCAAACGATGAAATGCAACACTTTTCTGATGGTATTTCAGGGAATTAAAATATTCAAGAAATAAGATAAGAGAGTACTATGTCTCACTCAGCTCCACATAAAAGGTAAGAATATACTCTATTATATCTATGTATATTTTAGCGCAAGGCTATTTAGCTTGAGTATTGAACAGTTAAACTGAAGTTTTCACATATCATGAATGACAGTGAGTCAGATGCTGACTTGCTTAAAATATAATGCAATTTCATCTAATAAGAAAATGAATAGGTGTAGAGGATGAGAGCAAGTTAGTCTCACAATTATTAGGCAGATAAATGAATAAAAGTATGCAAAGAAAGGTGCTGTATGATGACCACTCGAGATAAAAGTTGTATTGTTATCATTATTATCAATAAAGCTTCAACTCTTCTATATATGGATGAGCAATAGAACCTCAATAAGGAAAGCAGTTTTGTAGGGATGAAAAGAATGCCGGATGGAACCTCAGAAAAGAAATAAAAAAGAAAAATCGTTTATCAAGATAGATAAGAATATTAAATGAACAAGTAACTAATAAGCTATGAAACTAAACTTAGGTCAAGCATATCAAGAGAAATGCATATATTCTGTTAAAATCTAATTATTTGACTTGCAAAGAAATAATTTTAACTTCTAATGTTGTACCTTATTGATATCTGAGTTGCTTCTTGTGCTACTAACAAAGTTATGGAACAGTTCTCTCTCTCTCTCTCTCTCTCTCTCTCTCTCTCTCTCTCTCTCTCTCTCTCTCTCTCTCTCTCTCTCTCTCTCTCTCCACATCCGAACACACACAATCGATCGAAATTTTACCGGACCAGTAAAAAAAAAAGATATTGGTCGAGCTCTTTCTGTACCTGTCTGCCTACCTACCTGCCTACCTTTAAAGAAAATATCTACTTTCCTCTTTGAATAGTGAGCTTAAATTCTCCATGGCAGATAATGATAATGATAGAGTAATTTTGATGAGTGCAATAGCATTTACTGCAACCATCTACACTTTATTAATAGAATAAGAATAAATTGACTGAGATGAGCAGTTACAATAACCATGACCAATAACAAACTATATGTATTTCCTTGGTTGATTTCCACGCTTCTACTTTAAACTAGAATTGCGAAGATTAATTGTCGAAAATATAATGAATGGATTGTCATAATCACTAAGTAGAACTTGAATTCTTTCTAATCCAACATGCATGATTGATTAATCACAAGAGGTTGATTACATTAATAGGGAGGCAATTCGGTGAGAACAGGCAATGCGAAATAACATTGTCAGGGAAGATTAGCAATGATACGGGGACCCTCTTTATAACTAATCAATTGTTCCTTATGCAAACAGAATAGGTATCCAGATAAAGTTTTCCCGTTTTAAAACTTTATAAACCGTGAACATACTATGAATGTTATCATGTTATATACACCACCAGAAAAAACACACACACACACACACACACACACACACACACATATATATATATATATATATATATATATATATATATATATATATATATATATATATATATATATATATATATATATATATATATATATATATATATATATATATATATATATATATATATATATACAGAAGATATAAAATACGAAATATAGATTAGGTCCTAACTAGTTTCGAGATACTTCTTCAGACGACTGATTTATTGACAGAGGTTTCTTTACATTTTATAGGGAAAGTAAACGTACGAACATACATATAGAGGCTTACAGAACAATGGCAATCCCATACCAGCTACCTGGGCTGAGGTCAGGTGTTTACTTGGCGTAGAACCAACCTCATTAGACACCTGCCAAAAAGGGTCATTTCTGGTCACAGGTAAATTCTTGCTTTTGACTTTCAATACAGTTTATTTATATGAATAACGGTAGCTTTATCGGATCTTTTCGGTTTGAGTGCCTATCGAATTTAAATGTTTTTTTTATTCCAAAGTATGTATTTTGATGTGGAAAACCCTAAAATGATAACCATTTTGTGGAGAAACCAATACTTATGTGTTTATGTTGTATTTTTGTTTCAGAAATCAGTGTTGACTATGAAGTATAATTTAGAGTGGTTATTTGAAAACATCAAAACAGAATTGGATGCAGTCAAATTTTTCCAGGAGAACAAAATTATACCAGAAAATAAGAAGTGCAGAAGGAAGCATGATATGGTATTTAAAGAATGTGCTGGAAATGTTGTATGGCGATGTAGTAAATCGGCATGCGGTCAAGAACGCCTTTCAGTTCGCAAAGATACGTGGTTGGAGGGTTCAACGTTACCACTGAAGAAAATAATTATTTTCATATATTCATGGTCTAAGGAGTACACAACAATAGATTTTTGCATTGAAGAACTTGGAATTAGCAAGGACACAGCAGTGGATTTCAACAATTATCTTAGAGAGGTAAGTTAGTGTATCGGAACCTAACATAACCAACCCTAACCTAACCTAACCTAACCTAACCTAACCTAACCTATTCTTGTTTTTTCTATTTCAGGTTTGTGCAGAAACAATACTGAAAGACCCAATAATTATTGGCGGAGAAAACAAAACTGTGGAAATAGACGAAACGTACTACAGCAAACGGAAATATAACAAGGGAAGAGAATTGCCGGAACAATTGTGGCGGGATGTTGCAAGGACAACCCCCACACCCTGAATCACACTTACTGACAATGGTCTCCAAAAAACTAACTTTCCCCTTACGTAATCTACAACCAGACTCTTGGACAAAAGGACAAAACAAAACAAAACATAACCTTAAAACTATAATTCTTAAAACTTAAAATAAATCATAAACCATCCACATTCAAAATAAATACTTTAAACCAATCAAAACTTAACACTTTAAACTAATCAAAACTTAACACTAAAGATATATAAAACGTAATACCATCCAAATAAACACAAAAAAAAACCCTAACAAACTTAAATTACACTGCAAACCAACACCCAAAAATAAATATATATATATATATGAACACCAACACAAAGCCGACAGTCTTTTACGGCAACTATCACAATCACAGCTTTTAAAATAACATTAAACTGTGTGGCAATTTGCCACAACTGTGTCGGTGATTAGGATGGTACTTATACTCATCATCATCATCATCATCATCATCATCATCAATCGGAAGTAAACGGGCCGGTCATCAACAATCGTTAATCCAAAGAGCAGTCTTAATACAAAATCAATCACAGGCCAGGTCATCAACTATATATCAGCATTCGGAAAATAACTCTCCAAAGGATTAGCTTCACCAAAGGAGGAATTACGGCTCAGAACATAAAAATCACTTCCACGCTGGTCAAAAAAATAATAATCCAGCATTCACAAACGAACTGTCTCAAGCTGCAGTCCAATAAAAAAAGCATTCGCTCCGAAACATTCACCACGGTCGTAACCTAACTACAAAATGTAAACAAACAATCTCATTTAAACCAGCAGTCTTTCTCACCACAAACGATCGTTAACCTAACTACTTTCACTCGCTAACACAATATCTCTCTCTCTCTCTCTCTCTCTCTCTCTCTCTCTCTCTCTCTCTCTCTCTCTCTCTCTCTCTCTCTCTCTCTCTCTCAGGATTTGGTAAAAACAAAAAATAAAATAAAACAAAAAATAAATCCTCCACATTCCTCCCCTCTTACTTTGCCAAATCCTTCTCACACAACACTTACATTATTTTTTTCAAAACCCAGTCGCAGTCGGGAACGGGACCTCTACTCCGAGTAACTGGGCCTCCATATACTCTCTCATTCACTTCTTCCTCATCACAATCATTCGCTACATTAACACTATTCCTATCTAAATCCCTATCATCTAATATATCATGTACAATCATATCTACCTCGTTCTCATCTGGCCCTATAATTACACTCATTTCTGTAAACAGTTCATCCATTTCATCAAAAACATTCTCAACTTCAGTAAAAGATTCATTCATGCTACTAATCATTCTCCTATCTCTCACTCTCGCATTCGTCATCATTTCTTTTACATCACCTAAGGAAAAGCCACACACACACTATAGGTATCATTCATACTCAGCCATGATTCATCTGTATTAACACATTTATCTTCCATACACACTTGTACATTTACACCCTTGTCATACTTATTTCTATTTGCACTTTTACTTATAAAATTTCCCTTTCTTTCATCTTTACTTAAAGCTCTTGTATTCTTCCTTTTCTTATATTCTACTAACACCAACTGTTTACCTTCCAGACCTAAGTCCTCATACATACTAGGTTCACCCTTGTTCCTTTTCAACCATTTACTCATCCCATTCTCTTGGATATACTTAGGTACCTCTTTCCATTCACGCAACTGGTTGTGGTGGGCCCTAATTTTTTCTACAATACCACCCACACACAACTTACCCAAAACGTAACTTAATCCACTCGAACCAACTTCTAACACCTCATAGGGGCCTTCAAATTTATCACGCACCTTATTTACATTCATTCTACCCTTTTCAATTACTTCTTTCATCACTCTCTCACCAACTTTAAAGCTTTCAAACCTCTTATTTGCTTTCCTCCACACATCTCTATCATCCTCCGACACACCCAACCTCGGTCTTATTATCTTTTCAAAATTTAACACAAACTGACATGGAGACATACCCGTACTCTTATGCACTGTTGCATTGTAAGCCCACAACGCTCTACCAACATACAAATCCCAAACATTACCACATGTACTCATCATTCGCAAAATTTCAGTTAATGTTCTTACAGTCCTTTCAGCCAACCCATTCGCACTTGGCATATAAGGAGTCGAATACACATGTTCAATACCCCATTCTCTTAACATCTGCTCAAACTCCCATCCAACAAACTCAGGGCCATTATCACTTAAAATTCTCACAGGCTTACACACACACATCGGCAACATCACTTGACCAACCATTCTTGCAACAGTCTCGCTCCGTTTATCCTTGATGGGTATTGCATAGGTAAATTTACTCATGTGATCAACCATAACTATCATTTCCACATGTCTTCTCGAAGTCACAGGCAACGAAACACAATCAATCATAAACATCTCAAATGGTTCTTTCATACGTAATCTCAAAACAGGCGGATTAGCATGCACTCTCTGATACTTCCTTTTTTGGCAATCTTCACACGTAGTCGCTACATCCTTACATATCTGACTCAACCCAGGTGTAAACAATCTCTCACGCATGCATTCCCATAATTTATTCTTACCCATATGCCCATATCTGTCATGCACTAACATACACATACTTACTGCTGCATGCATTGGAAACAATGGAACATATATATATTCATCCATTCCTTTATGTAGAAAATAAACAATATTCTTACACACAATAAGTCTCTTACTAGCTTTCTTATACACCTCTAAATCGGACGGCCATTCTTCTACCTCAATACTATTCAACATACATTCACGTAACCTTTTAATTTCCTCACATTCATCTTGCATTTCTTCCACCTCCTCTTTAGTCAGTAGATCATCCTCACTCCTCGTAATATCAACCATGCCAACAAAATTCGCCATAAATACACTATTATCTTCTATCACAACTACTTCACATTCATTCTTCAGAAGCAAACCACTCCCAATATCAACTGATAAATCATGCAATCTTAAAAAGTCAATTCCTATCAAAAAACAACTAGGCATCTCATTCTCTCCCATTACAATGAAATTATGTTCCACCTCCATACTTCCCAGTTTTACTTTCAAACGCACTTCTTCCCAAACTAGCAAACTTCCTTTACCTATCCCATGAATTCTCACACTCGTACATTGCCTTTTCACTTCCCAATTGTAACGCTCTATTTCCTTGATAACAGACATATTCACTAATGACACTTGCGCACCTGTATCAATTAAACTACAGTATTCATTCTCATTTATACCCACATACGTCATCATTCTTCCTTTTACACCATGCATACAAATGTTTACTCTCCTATCAATAGGGTCATCCTTATCACACCCATGGTCATCTTCGCTATCTTCCATGCTCATACCATTCGGATTCAAGTCACTCAGACAATCCTCCTTACTCAACAACTTGCAACATCTTTCATTACATTGTAACCTCAATATATACTCCCTTTCAATCTCTTTATTTGCTTGGTACTGCATCGGACGATTCCACCCAAAATACAAATAAACAGTGACACCATATAACAAACATACTTACTACCAACAATACTTTTGATAACAATTCACCTTCAAGCATACTATCCTCCTCCTTATATGCCATTTCTTTCGATACTTCATTCCTAACACTCATTCTAAGCTCATCTATACTAGCAGGTATATCCCTATTCAAACCCTTCAATTTAACCTTATTTAACCCACACAAAATACATTTATACACCATGTCATCCCCTTCAAAACTTTTTACTACCATTAAAACTTCCGGCAACCTTTCAAAATTACTATCATTCTCGCTACTCTCTTCTATCTTACCATGCATTCTTGACATCGCATCTGCTATCACGTTCTTACTCCCAGGTACATATTCTAGCTTAAAGTCAAATTCATTCAAATCCTCTATTGTCCTCGCAACTCTAGCATTCACAGACTCTTTCCTAATTATGTACACTAGGGGCTGATGGTCAGTACGCACAATAAATTTCACACCATACAAAAATACCTTCAACGCTTTCAAGCAAAACCTTATCGCAGCCAACTCCCTTTCAATCGTGGAATACTTTCGCTCAGCCTTATTAAATGCTTTGCTTACATACGCTATCACTCTCAACTGTTCATCTCCGTTTATTCTTTGCATTTGAACCTTGCAACCACCCATACTAATCCCACTAGCATCCGTATATAACTCTAGCATACTCGCATGTTCACTATAATCGGGAAAAGCCAAAGTGACGTCTCTCGCAGCCTCTTCTTTCAAGTTTTCAAATGCTTCAATCATACGCTCATCCCATTTCAGTCTCGTACTATTTCTCTTACCTGTCCACTCATTCAAAGGCTTCCCTATTCCCGAACAATCTCTGACAAACTTCCGACCCAATTCAATTAACCCAAGAAAACCTCTCAACTCACGCACCGTATGAGGACGTGGAAACTCTCTCACCTTACTCACAAACTTTTCACTCTTCCTTATACCCGATTCACTCACCACATGCCCAAGAAATTCCACCTCCCCGGCCAACCATGTACACTTTTCAAGCTTAACTTTCACACCAACTTCTATCAACCGTTCTAATACTGCTTCAAGCAACTGCATATGTTCCTCAACAGTCTCACTAGCAATCAAAATATCATCAATAAAAACAGTCCCCTTCTGTCTATCAAACCCAGCCAAAACTACATTCATCGCCCTCTGGAAGGCAGCAGGCGCATTAGCAAGGCCAAAACTTAATCTCTTAAACTGATAAGGACAATTACTGCTCGAAAATGCTGTAATGGGCCTGCTCCCCTCTGCCAGAGGCTTCTGGTAATAGCCCCTAACTAAATCTAACTTTGTAAAAACTTTCATACTATGCATCTTATACACACAGTCAGACACTACATTCATTGGGAAACGTTCTTTAACAGTTACTTCATTCACCTTCCTATAATAAATACACATACGTAAACTTCCATCCGGCTTTCTTACAGGTACAATAGGGCTATTCCAGGCACTCTCACTCCTTTCTATTATACCCATTTGCTCTAACTCCTGGCACTGCTCTTCTATTTCTCTGGCAATAGGCGGAGAAAAATGTCGGGGACGCTGATATATGGGGGTATCATTACTAAGAACTATCTTAAATTCAGGCAGCTTTGATCCCCCACAATCCTCGTCACCGCGACTCAAAACTCTCCGTCTATCCCATAACATCCTATACAATTGTTCCCTTTCTCCCTCACTTATATTCTCATCTACATTAATTCTTTCTTTCAAACTTTCATAGTCCCAATCGTCATCCTGCTTTATCTTACCCGTCATAACATGTCTCAATTTAACATACCTTTCATCCTCTACATTGACCAACGTATACATACATACATCCCATGCAATCACCCTCACGTATACCCCGTATTCTCTTCCTCCTTACAGTCGGCAATAAGCTCACATACACCTTCGGCTCCTGCAAATTCAAAATACCATCATACACATGCACACTTGCTTTCACCAAATTACTTGCTTCCAAACCTTCCACTACATATTCACAATTGTCACTATTGGCAATTCCCAGACTATTTGGCCATACAACTTTTACACTGACAACCTCACTCGCATCTTTTGACAATTTAACACCTTCTTTTGCTATTAACGGCACACCTTTCCATACCTTCGTACATACACTACCATCTTCATTCAAATAAAATTCCCCACAAAATTTACCCTTAACTTTCATCTCTATCATATTTACACTAGGATGTACAATCATACCGCATTTTTTCAAGAAATTATAACCTAACAACACATCGTATTTGTCATTTACTCCCTCAACCACATAAAAATCATTATCTTCCATCATCAGCCCCCCAATCATAACATTTTCACGTAACTTTCCTTGCACAGACATACTTAAACTACCGATACTTTTCACTTCACCTTTACACCCCCTAAATTCACACACATCCCTTACCTTATCGTATGCATTCCTAAACATTAAATTGACACCACAACCAGTATCAATCAGACCAACTAGCTCTATTCCATTAAAATTTACTTTTGCACTCATGCAGTCATAAGCTCTTTCGCCCATCACGTCTTCATGTAGTAAACCTTCACGAACATGCATCACATTCACTCCACACACACTCGAGGACTCACCCAGCTGAACCCTCTTACACTCTAGTTTCCCGAACATCCTGGCTGATTTACTCCCTTCTTCCTACATACCCTAGCTACATGCCCATCTGCACCACATTCAGTACACTTACCCCGTGGCTCCTTGCACATTCTAGCATAATGACCATCCTTACCACAATTACCGCAAATCACATTTGTACGATTACTCCGACATCCACTCGCTATGTGCCCAGTCATACCACACCGATAACATTTTATCCCTTTCTCTTTCTTGCACTCACTAATTCTATGCCCTACCTCACCACATCCAAAACAAGCACCTAGAGCCCATCTACATTCATTCTTCTTATGTCCTACTTTCCCCCATCTATAACACTTCTCTTCACGGATACAACTACCTGACCTACCTTGTGGCGCACTAGCACTCCTATCCCTCCAAACCTGATTCCCTTGTCTAAACCCTTCATTTGTCCTTACAGGTATTCCCACATTACTCGCCCTAACACTCCGATCTACTACACTATCAGCTACCCTCATCGGTCCTCTCATAACAGCATCTCTAAAACTAACAAATTCTGGCACACTTTCCTCCTTTCCAGTTCTTACACTCACAGATTTACTTTCTTGCATACACCTATCCAACTCGTAATCCTCAACTATCTCTAAAATATCATCCCATGTCAATCTTTCTTTCGTCCAACTCATTTTCTCCTTCCGTTTCAAATTAACAAACTCAGCAACATTCTCGGGTACAGTAGCCAAAAACTTCCTCATTAACTCTTTTTTCTCATTTATACCTTCATCCCCATACTTCTTCCTAGCTAAAGTTTCCAGCCTACATACGTACATTGATATCGCTTCTCCTGCATTCATCCGTGCTTCATCAAAATCATTCTTACGCTTATACTTAACACTCCCTTTCATACGTTTTACCTGCTCAATTATTCTCTTTTTCACACTTTCATAATCAACGTCCCCTACACTCATTATCACTCCATACATCGTCAACAAATACCCAGTCAAATATTTTCCTAACTCCCTAGCCCAAACTCTTTTACTATCACCATACTTATCCTGACAATACCTCTCATACTCCTTGAAAAAATCATATACATCCCTACTGCTATGCTCATTGAACCTTTCACACCGAGGTACCTCTCTCATAAACACAGTCTTACACATATCACGTTCATTCTCACTGCTATCATCACTGTCTACTCCCTTGTTACCTTCTTCCTCATTTGAATATAATGAATCCACTTCCACACTTAAATTCCTATCCTTAACCATTCCCTTCTTACCCTTTTTCTTACTTACCACTTTCACCCATTCACGATCGTCCTTGCTATCAGCCTGATACTTTTTCTTATCTTTCTTCACATCACTTTTACCTTTCCTTTCATCTTTCCTCTCAATTTTCTGTTCATCCTTACTATGCCTAATTCCCTTATCTTCAATATCACCATCACTATTACTACTATCACTATCACTTCCTTTCCCATTATCACCTACCTTAACCTTCTCTTCCACTACCAACCAATTACCCGAAGCTGAGGACACTCCTCCGACTGCCCCTTCACCCATTAGTTTTCATCATCCCCATGACTTGCCCCATCATATCTTCCATTCGTTTCTCCATTCGTTCTTCAT
>NC_090729.1:20265349-20270349 GCF_036898095.1 Palaemon carinicauda | reverse complement strand
TGGGATTGTGTGTAAATATTTTTCCGTTATCATTTCTGGTTTGAGACTAGCATAGTCTCTGGGTCACGTGGGCCACGTGCCAGACCCCATTATGATTTTTGTTTGTTGCAGACCACGTGTCTAACCCATCATTTTCATTATCTGAATTGCATTTCTTTTGATTCCATTTTTGTCTTTGTTAAGATGTCCGTTTCTTTTATGTAAATTTGTGAATAAATCAATATTAGGTTAATTAAACCTCCTTAGTATTTTTGCTCCCTCATTTATTTTAATGTGTGAAATGAATAGTTGATCACGGGAAAAAGTACCAAATATTTAAAGAGTAAAACCTAAGTAAGTCTATAGGTGGTAACAGCGAGGAACTTTGCATTAATATATTTGCTTCGAAGGTAAAGATCCTTATCTTTAAACTTTTAAACTACTTTACATCACTGCTCCCATTTTGGATTTTGTCTACCTTACATTAACGTAAAATAACTGTCCAGCATTTCATTGGGGTAGCTGGGACGGAGCCGGAACAGAGCCTGAGAATGAGATGACTATAGACCTGACAAAGCTAGAGTAGGCCATAAATTATTGTTAATCCTACGTGTGGAGTGTTTCTGCCTCTGGACAGTAAAATTTCCCTTTTGTATGTGAGTGATGGTTAGTGAATTGTGACAGTAAAGTATTAGCAGGGTGTTTGTGCCCCGAAAGTAAGTGCTCATATCCTCCCCTGTTGAACTTTATGTAACTGTTATAAGGAGACTTTCCCGGACTAAGTTCCCACTCAGAACACAACCATTAAAAAATTCTCCACAATTTACAGTAACGGTCAAAACCATCTGCATTAAATAGAAAACGGAAGAAGAAAAAGACTACCGCAAAATAAAAATATTTTGGAAAAATCAATTATTAAAACAATCATCATAAAAATTGAAACAAATACTACAGAATTCCCTCTCTATTATTTGATACAAGGTAGAGTGTTAGTGAACATTTTCATGTCTCGAGAAGTCTGAATCTGTAAACATCAAGAGGGGGTACTTCTCTAAACGGCGCCAGGTGTGTTTTCGATTTTTGCGCTGTAAGACTTCTCCAAGTTCAGTAACTTTCTTTTTTATGATTTCCTTATGGGGGAATTGGATGGGGGAATTCCATGGCTAATCATGGATGTATTCAATTCCTCAATATCTAAGCAACAAAGTATTATTTTTGGTGTATGAGTCGCAGCTTACGAATCTTAAGCCAACTCCACTGAAAATCAGTCATTAAAATGAATGAAAAATTTTCTGAGACAAAAGTGTCTGATGGCAACTCAACTAGAATGACGGACTAAGTGATTCACACAGGTAAAATCTCCCCTCTCACTCAGTGAATGATGTGAAGGCATTTTTTATGCGTTTTGGTCAGAACTTGGCGCTCTGTTTGCGACAGAATTGTGTGTGTTTTAGTGTGTGTTTTGGTATTATTATAATGTCTAAGATAATTACTTCATTTGAGAATAGCACGAGAGTGATACAGCTTTACGGAGAAGGCTATAAAACTAGCGTAATTAGCCAGAAAACCGGTGTAAAACTGAGAATTGTTTAAAGTTTGATCCAAATTTTTTGTGAGTCTGGTAGCGAGGAAGTCCCCGTGGATAGGACAGGCCCCTGGGAGGCCCCGTATTACAAGTACGAGGGGGTTACGAGTTCTGGCAAGGGACATTGAGGTAAATCCAACCCTTACAGCCCGCCAGCTTAAGGCTGAAAATCCTGACGTTGTTGCTGGAGCCTCAGTTAGGACCATGCTACGGAGATTACAGAAGGACCTTCATTATAAGAAAGTTAAGGCTCTTCCCAAGCCACTGATAACAGCAAAGCAAAATAAGGCTCGTGTTGCTTTCGTCAATTCCTACAAAGCCTGAGATATCAACAAGTGGCGACAACTGTTGTGGACTGACGAAGCATCATTCTTAGTAGCTGACACTATGAGGAAGCGTGTTTGGCGAAGGCGTACCTCTGATCCTCTTGACCCAAAGTACCTTGCAACGAGCGTTAAGTTTCTCTCGTATATTATGGTAGGGGGTTCTTTCGGCTATGGGGGTAAAGGATCTCTTGTTTTTTTACCGAGAAATGAAACAGTAAATAAAGATTCCTATTTTATGATCTTGAATGAACATTTGGAGGACAGTTTTCAGAGCAGTGGGACTTCGATTTTCCAACAAGATGGAGCCCCGGCTCATACCGCCAAACAGAACACTTTGTGGCTTAGGAATTGTGGAATACAATATCTCTCTGACTGGCCAGGGAACTCCCCTGACATATCTCCTATTGAAAAACTAAGGGCAATACTAAAAAGACAATTACAGGACGTGGACACCTTTTCCATCGAAAAGCTAATGTCAGCTTTACAAAACACTTGGGATAATCTGGACGAGTCCCTCCTTCAGGGGTTAGCAGATTCAGTGCCGAAGAGACTTCAATAAGTCCGGAAACGTCGTGGTAGGCCTAACAAGTACTAGAGGAGGATTTGGTTAGTATTCATTTCCTATTTTTATGATGATTGTTTTAATAATTGATTTTTCCTGAATATTTTTATTTTGGGGTAGTCGTTTTTTTTACCATTTTAGTATATATATATATATATATATATATATATATATATATATATATATATATATATATATATATATATATATATATATATATATATATATATATATCATAGACTCCTTTAAGGAAGGACTGGAACGTCCGGACCTCGGGGTTTTTAGCTTGAGTCTAAGAGACTTCATGCCTGATTTTTTTTTTTAAATTGACATATGTTATGTATTTTCAAATTTTAAGATCATTTTGCTCTCACAACTTTTCCTGTTTTTATCTCGTTTTCTATGCAAATCCCATTTTTCTGTTCAAATCCCACTGACTAATGTGTTTTGTTTCTGTTTTTGTTATAGAAACGGTCTAGGAGGTGATCTCACAATATGCCACGTCACTGTAGCTGCTTTGGTTGTAAAGGGAACTATGATGGGACACCTTATGTAAAAGTCATATCCTTCCCAAAAGATCCTGAGGAGAGGGAGAGATGGATATTGGCAATGCCGAATGAAAAAAAAGCTTGAGACGCTTGAAGGAGATATATATTTGTGAGACACATTTCAATTTTGAATGGGTGTCAGTTAAGGGTGGCAAGCGACCCAAACAACCTCCATCAATATTTCCAGGAATACCAAAATCAGCTTTGAAGCAGGTTACCTCAGCCCCACGCCCAACATCATCTTCTACATCACAATCAAGAGCTAAAAAGGTGTATGCAGCTGCTGAGGCTGCAGAAAAAATCAGAGATTTCGACCAATTTTGCGCCAAAATTAGCTCCTATTTTCCTTGTTTTAACGTAATAAAAGACCAGAAAGATCTCTACCTATCAAGAACTAACGCTATTGGACAAACTGTCAAGCAGTTCTTTCATCTACAACAAGTCAACTCACCTTTTGGATTCCTATTCTTGAATAGAGTTGAGAAAGATGGCATTGAGGAACCTAAACGACTTTTTCCTTTGCAAAAGAACAGTTTGCTCTCAAAATGGTCCCTGATTAGATCCATAACTGAACAGGTAAACACCTATGAGTACACAAGCCAAGAAAGTCTTCAGTACATAATAAGCCAGCTCTGCAAAATGACTGAGGCACACGAGCTCCCTCATTTAACCTTCATTCTGTCACAGCTGCGGCTTGTGTTCAAACCTCCTGATGGTCGTCGATTTCATACCGACACTCTGATATTCGCAATGCAGCTTCACAACATATCACCCAGTGCATACAAAATGATTCGTCGATCTGGCTTAATCATTCTACCATCAACAAAAAAAATAAAAAAGGTGCTTTCTAGTAGTCTGCAGGACTCCAACCTCAAAACGTTATTCGACCAGCTGAAGCCACAGCAGCGTTTGGTGAATCTAATGTTTGATGAAGTAAAGCTGATCGAGACATTGCGATTTTCTGGAGGACATGATCTAGGATATGCTCAAAACGTTGCAGCGGGTAGTGACCATGAAATGTTTGCTTTACATGCTATGGTTGTTGAAGTTGCCTGCCATTATGGTGGTCCACGCTATATTCTACGCGTTTTACCCTGCAAAAAGCTAGCTGCCGATAAGCTGAGTGAACTTCTTACTGAAGCTGCCTCAGCTGTAGTTGGTGCTGGCGGTATTGTGATTTTATTTGATATATGACAATTGCTTTACCAATCGCAGTGTTTATTCGAAACTTGGAGGACCTGGAAGTTGTCAAGTGCTATCCATTCAAGAGCAATCTATGTTCTTAGTGTACGACTACGTGCACATCTTCAAAAGTGTTCGTAACAACTGGATTACTGTTGATGGTCAGACACTCTCATTTTTTGTACATGGCAATGAGTACAAAGCTTACTGGAGTGATATTCGGAAGCTTTATGAGATCGACTGAGCTACTCCTATTCGCTTAACCAAGCTGACGCACACCGCTGTTTTCCCCAAACCCCTTCAACGCCAGAGCGTACCCATAATATGTCAGGTGTTCAATGATAAGACTGTCGCTGCCTTAAAGACCTTCGAGGATTCATTGGGCATCAGCGAAGGCACCATCATTCTCACCCAGACAATGAGTGAGTGGTTCAAGATGATGAATGTGAAAGACCGTTTCTCAGCTAGACATCTACGTGACGAATCCAGACAGCCTTGGACAGCAGACTGTACATCTTTCACTAAGTTGGAGGACGCCGGCCAAATTATATCGACCTGCACATGGCAAGGAGGTAGTGGTCGTAAGCTGAAGTTAACTAAGCAAACTGCTGAAGCATTCATTGTGTCTACACGTAATAATGTGGCTGCTGCCAAATTGCTTCTGGCAGAGAAAGACTTTGACTACGTTCTTCCTGCTATATTCGCGGATGAAGCCTTGGAAAAGTTTTTCTGTCAAGCCAGGCAAAGAAGTGGTGGAAACTTCTACATTGATGTAGTTGACATTATGGCTGCAGCAAAAGTTGCAAATTTGCAGACAC
>NC_090729.1:20250349-20255349 GCF_036898095.1 Palaemon carinicauda | reverse complement strand
AGTGGTTTTATGGATAAATTATATCCAGAAGTTTCTCCTTTAAAGAGCTGTCCTCCCCTGAAGTCGGAAGTTCTACGAAGATAGACCTTTAGACACTCTACAGGACATAGAGAGACATCTTCTTTCCGAGGGCAGATTCTACAGGGACCCCACCTCTTAGTTGGTAGCTCGTTTTTAGAGAAAAAGGATGGATCAGGAAATAAATTCGGTTTTCCCACTTCCGTGAACTGAATGTGATCCTCATCTCTGGATAGGGCCACTATTTCACTAACTCTAGCCCCGGAGGCGATAGCAAACAGAAAAATATCCTTTTTGGTTAGATCCTTAAGAGAACAATCTTCATTGTTCACAGATGAGACATAATGTAAGACCTTGTCCAAAGACCAAGAGATGAGCTTTGGTAGTACCGCGGGCTTAAGCCTAGCACAGGCCTTTGGAATCTTATTAAAGAATTCATTCCCCAGATCCACTTGAAAGGCATATAGGAGAGGCCTAGTCAAGGCTGACCTGCACATATTTATCGTATTGGCTGCCAGACCTTGGGTATGAAGGTGGACAAAGAAGGACAGACAGAAGTTTATTGAAAATTCTTTCGGTCCTTTTGTTTTGACAAACGTAACCAACTTTTTCCAGGAAGACTCATATTGTCTTCTAGTTGACTTGGCCTTGTATTCTTCTAAGAGTTCTATATTGCCTTTTGAGATCCCAAACCTTTTTCTAACCGCTAGAGCGAGAAAATCATGAAATGAAGGGTTTGGGTTCTCTGTGATAAAACGAAGACAGATACTTTCTGAATCTTCGGAAATATACCTAGGGTCAGAGCTAGGACCAGCCTCATCTAGTCTATCAGCCCCACTAGAGGATCCTCGTATGGGGCTATATAGCGAGGTAGTTTCTTGAAGACGCTCATGATGAAGAGGTCGAATTGCAGTTCCGTGACTTGTTCCCATCTGGGAAGGAATATGTCTGCGCCCATGGACCATTCGAACTCTATTTGTTTGTATCGAAATAGAGTATCCACCATAACATCGTGGATCAGTTGTAAATGAACTGCTGGTAGGTGCCGTCCCTTTTAGAGAGGGATGGGTAACTTCACCAAGACTGAATGAGATGTTCGAATGTGACGTCTTATTATTGCTTCGGTGTCCCAGATAAGTCGTAGGGAGCCTGATCTGTGTGGAGGGGGCTTCCCCAGCCATAAAAGGACCAGCAAAGTCTTGGGACTTTCGTGCTCTAATTTCTGTTAGAGAAGCGATTAAAGAGGGACCGATCTCAGTCTGTTTTGATCTCTTCTGCACTATAGCGAACTGGGGAAAGTTTAGCTCTTTTTCTTATTGGTGTTTTGGTATTCTGCCTGAATACCTGAGTCTCTTGACAGACCTCACGAGCTCCTTTTATATTTCCAAAGAAGAGGAGAGTTGATGTGACTGAGGGCTTCGACGGTTTTTTTTTTTTTAAACATCGAAACCCCTGAGCTGGAGAAAGTCGAGACTTTTAGAAGCCTATCTTGCATACGTGACGTCCTAAGAACTGGGTCATCTCTTTGAATGCACATTGGCCGGGCACTTCGGGTGCTGCCCACTCCATCCTCTTGATCAGGTATATTAATACCTGAACTATTTCTAGGCTTGACTTTGACGTGACTAAGTTCGTCAATCCTTTGAAGATACTTAGGACTGTGAGTCCAGCACGTATCTTTCCTACGATGAATGTTACTCTCTGTAACATGAATTCTAGATGGGAAGAAGCGGGGGTGGTTGACTGGAAGGTTCCGAAGGACACCGTTCAGGTCTGACAAGACTACGAACACCTCTAATTGGAACAAGGTTCATATGTTCAGAATGATTAACATTCAGAACTTGCTGTTTTTTATAAACTTGTTGAGTGACGACAAGTTCAGAATGACTCATTGATATCTTGAGTCCTTCTCATGAACACAAAACAGCCTTCCCTGGAACTCGATGAGCTATAGTTTTGTTACCACCTGTATGCTATATAGCTCTCAGGTATACTTCTCCAGGAGGGTTTTGAACTGTAGGAGAAGGTAAGGAAATGATGATAGGGACATTTCTGTTTCAAATCAATGGCTTGTCTTGAATAGGCTTTGGACCGAAGGATCCAAAGACTTGCGATCCTGAGGGAAATTTCCTCCTAGCCAAAGCGTCTTTATGCTTCGAGTAGTCAGTAGGCTTAGACTTTTGACCGACTACCTGTAGCACCGTGGTCACTGGAATAGTGGGATGTTGTTGAGCAGCCCGGTTATTTCCAGCATTTTCGATCTTCCTTTAGGTTGGGGACCCACAACCACAGAAGATTTTCTCTTTGAAGGAATGCCCCATTTTTGGAGAAGACTTATGTTCTTCATGGTGGCATTTTTAATTACTTCCTTAATGACCTCGTGTGGGAAGAGGTCTGTACCCCAGATGTTGGAAGATGTTAGCTTCCTTGTTTCATGTTTCACTGTTGCTTCAGCGAACACAAACTCTCTACAATCTCTCCTGGCCTTCATAAAGGCATAAAGGTCCTTCACCAAGATAGCCATATGCATTTTGGCTATGACCATGAGCATGCCTGGGGTACTTTCGTAGGTTGAACACAACTCTATGTAGTTTTGTAGAGAAAGGGATGTCACAAGTCTCTCCTTTGACTCTTGTTCATTACACAAGAGCAACTCAGACACTTTAGGGAAACATACCTTGAATTGTTGACTTCCGATGTTCTTGTCTAATTTTCCTACTGAAAATGTCAAATAGACTTCCTTCCAATCCTTTTCCTGTCCGGGAAAAGCTGGTGACAAAGGCTTGCACTCATCGAGTGTGGGACATGGCTTACACGCCTCTAACGCTTTGGCAACAGAATTAAATGCCTTCCCCATGAAGGGGAATGATAGGGAAGTAGGAGCAAGAAGGGAAGGGTGTCTGTTATTCATTGAGAATACCTTCAACTCTGAATAACCCGCCTTTCTCAGACTACCTGAAAGGATAGTCTGTGCCTTATCATGGTCAAGAATCAATACCTCCTTTGGTTCCACTCCTTTTTTTGACTTTGGTTCGTACTTCAGTCGAACCAAACAATTAAGGAAAGCATCAAAGCTTGGCCAAAATTGATTTTTTTCCAAAGGAACAGCATCTATTTTCACTGAGATGTAGAGATTGCCATTTGAAATCGGCATCTGCTCCGCAAACCTCCAGGGATTGGTTATTGAGCATGTTGGTAGGTCTTGATTGAAGGGTCGTTTGACTGACCCCAGAGAAGCGACAAGAGAAGTGTTACGAGGCTCTATCTGGCGTTTTACTTCCTGCTTTTCGTTTTGTTTACGAAAGCTCTCTATTTGATTCTTCAGCTGGATACATAATTGTACCACATTATCCAATAGAGGGGTAGAAGACGAAGATGTCGACATCGATGGCTCTATAGCTGGCATAGGCTGAGGAAATTCCGACACAATATTTTCCTCTTCTACCCAGGGGCATCTCTTGCCCTTAATCCCAAAGGTTTTTTGGCCGTTAGGGGATGTAGTTGGCTCCTGAGGCACTACTGTTTACTCACTTGCTTCCTGAAATAGTAGCTTACGCATCCTATCATTAGGTAGGAAAGGTTTCGTAGAGATCTTTTGAAAGCCTCTCACCCAGTTGCGTAATTTATATTGAGCTGTATCCCTAATCTCCGTAGACTTGGGATTTTCAAAACCTTCGGACCTTATTGTCCGACATATATTGCAAACCTGTGGGTTCCAATAATGTAGGGATCCGGAAATAATATTGCAGGGGGCATGAAACCTACAAGTATTATGACCGTAAAAATACTTACTCTTGGCCTTGCAGAGGACTGCAGCACAAGGTAACTGGTGTTTCTCCTGTAAAGAAAGGAAAACCAAATGAGTATACAATGAATTATCTCCTTGACAATCAACATGCAAATGTCCTTTACAATAGAGTAGCTTAGGATAGTAAGCTATAAAGGGATAGTAGGAGATACATACTTGTGTACCCCTGTGAGCAAATGCTGTAACCTCCCCTCAGTATTAACTACACGGAGATATCTCTATAGAGTAACTCCAAGTAAAAGGACTCTTACCCGTTAAGGCTAGAGAAGTATCAAATCACTGTCCCAAAATAATGTTAATACTGTGGGGTCAGGATGACTGATTCTTGATCAGAATATTGAAGAAAACTTATTCATTCAATATATGAACGGTACGAGCAGAATGCTAGTACAAGGGTACCCAAGGTATGTCAGAAAACACTACTGTATCATGATACTGTAGTTCACTAATTGCAGAAAGTCTAAATTGCAATTTACTGGCTACTGTACATCATGTATTGTAGTCTTGTCATTAAGCTGCCTTCATAGTAGCATATGACAGTATGGTCCATCTAGCAAGAAGCCAGCTGGACTAGGAAAATAAAGACATATAATTGTATATCCCACTCAGCTTATTTGCTGTAATCTTCCTACTATATTAAAATATAGAGTTTCCTGATCAGGGAGACTTAAAGAAGAAGGCTGCACCCTTCAAGGGTTAGGAGTGTACTACTCCTGCCTTGTAGTGTTTAATATTGTAGGGTAATCCTAATACTGATTTCTAATCAGGATATTGAAGAAATCATATTCATTCAATATAGGATTGGGCTCAGCAAATGCCTGTGTTGGATATCCAAAATATATTGGAAATAACTACTAGTATAAACTATATAGAAGTTTTCTATCTGCAGTATATTCTATAATGCAGATATACTGGCTACCTGTATAAAATATACAGTAGTTCAGCTGGCATGTAGCCGGCATAGCTAGGTCTTGCCGGCATACCCGGCATGCTAGCTAGAGAGAGATAGCATGGAAAAAAGGCTACTCCTTACTGTGAATGTATACAGTAATTAAGGATGTAAAAGTCTAATATGACTGCCTTTTCCCAGAGAGAAGGTTCTAATGGAAGGGGAGAATGTACCATTCAGGCTTCCCTGCAGCTACAGTACTATTGCCGATAAGGTACCGCCGAT
>NC_090729.1:20240349-20245349 GCF_036898095.1 Palaemon carinicauda | reverse complement strand
GTATTCACAGGGTTTTGTTTTATAATGTAATTTTTCATTAAATTCTGGAAGACAAAGTCAAAATGCTCATTGAATTAATATTGGTTGATTAAATTTAATAGGTTATTTTCTCTGTATAGCTACATACAAACATTACAATATTGACAATGTTATAATAAATTGTATTCACATGGTGTTGTTTTATATGCTAATTTTTCATTAAAATGTATTCAGATATTCAGCGGTTTTGCGGCCCAGTTAAATATTTAAGTTTACAATGCGGCCCATCAAATTAAAAGGTTGGACATCCCTGCTCTAAAAGAAAGTCACTCAGGAGATGGGTCTTCTGTTTCATCATCAAACCGTGATTTATCATCGGTAACGGTACTGACGACCAGATATATTTCTGCAAGTTTCACTCGATTTATAAGAAAATGTAAAAATTTTCACACTACGTAGATCGTTAAAAGCACTTTTCGCATACCTTGACGTAGGTGATAGCAGTGTGCGCTGATTGGCTGACTGATGAACCTCTTAAAAGTTACAACTTTTCACGGTCTTATTCTCTGTGGTATGGAGTTGATCACTTGCAGTTTATAGCAATTTTGATCAACCTCTAGTTGGAATTTTTTTATATCTGTCTAGACCACGAAAAAAATTATTATTTTGTCTATAAAATATTCTTTTTTTTTTTTTTATAAAGTAGGCCGAAGATTCTACAAATCCTCAGTATAGGGAATGACTAGTTTACTTCCTTGAATTTCACTTGAATTTGCAAATATATTTTCCTTTTCTAACCTGAGAATAGCGCCAACGTTATCCCTGCGTGTCGTAAGAGGCGACTAAAAGGGACGGGACGAGGGGGCTGGGAACCCCCTCTCCTGTATAAAATTCCTGCGAGACATCGACAAGATGGAGCTGGGGGGAGAGTGACTGCTCCCCGCACTCTAGTTTTGGGGTGTTTGAAAGTGCGTGTATGTAGTACGATAGAGAGTAAAAGATGTGAGATTGGAAGTATGTTTAGAAGTAGAAGGATGGATGTATTGGCCTTGTGTGAGACAAAGATGAAAGGAAAAGGTGAAGTGATGTTTGGTGAAATGTCTGGTAGAGTGTCTGGGATTGAAAGGGGAAGAGCGAGAGAGTGTGTGGTGTTATTGCTGAGTGAATGGATGACAGGTAAAGTAGTGGAATGGAAGGAGATATCATCTAGGTTAATGTGGGTAAGGGTTAGGTTGGGTAGGGAATGTTGGGCGTTTTTCAGTGCGTATGGGCCAGGTAGTGAGAAAAGTGAAGAAGAGCGGAATGAGTTCTGGAATGAATTAACTAGGTGTGTAGAAGGACTGGGTAGAAGGAATTATGTAGTTTTTATGGGTGACTTAAATGCTAGAGTGGGCGCTGGAGAGGTAGAAGGTGTCATTGGGAAGTATGGCACACTAGGTGAAAATGAGAGTGGTGAGAGACTGGTAGACATGTGTGTTGAACAAGAGATGGTAATAAGTGCTAGCTTCTTTAAAAAGAAAGATAAAAATAAGTATACATGGGTAAGAGTGGCAAATGGAAGAGTAGTAGAAAGGGCATTAATGGATTATGTGCTGATAACTAAAAGAATGTTTGGAAGATTGAAAGACGTGCACGTGTTTAGGGATATGGCTAAAGGTATGTCTGATCATTTTTTGGTGGAAGGAAAATTAGTTGTAGCAAAAGAGTGGGGGAATAGAGTACGTGGATGTAAAAGGGAGGTAGTGAGGATTGAAGAGCTAATAAAACCGGAGGTAAAAAGTAAATATCAGGAAAGGTTGAAAATGGCATATGACGAGGTGAGAGTAAGAGAAACTGGTAATTTAGAGGAGGAGTGGAAGTTAGTTAGTAAAAGAAAATTTTGTTGGGATTGCAAGTGATGTGTGTGGCAAGAAGTTTGTTGGAGGCAGCATGAGGAAGGGCAGTGAATGGTGGAATGAAGGAGTGAAGGTAAAAGTGGAAGAGAAAAAGAGGGCTTTTGAAGAATGGCTGCAGAGTAATAGTATAGAGAAGTATGAAAAATATAGAGAGAAAAATGTGGAAGTAAAGAGCAAGGTACGTGAGGCAAAGAGGGCAGCTGACCTGAGGTGGGGTCAGGGATTGGGTCAGTCATATGAAGAGATTAAGAAGAAGTTTTGGAAAGAAGTGAAGAGAGTAAGGAAGGCTGGCACAAGAATTGAAGAGACAGTGAAAGATGGAAATGGAAGGTTGTTAAAAGGAGAGGAGGCAAGGAAAAGGTGGGCGGAATATTTTGAAAGTTTGCTGAATGTTGAGGATAATAGGGAGGTAGATAAAATTGCTGTTCCAGGTGTTGAGGTGCCAGTGATGGGAGATGAGAATGAGAGAGAGATTACAATAGATGAAGTGAGAGCACTAGATGAAACGAGAGTAGGAAAAGCATCTGGTATGGATGGTGTGAAAGCTGAGATGTTGAAGGAAGGGGGTGTGAATGTACTTGAATGGTTGGTGAGATTGTTTAATATGTGTTTTGTGTTGTCAATGGTACCAGTAGATTGGGTTTGTGCATGTATTGTACCAATATATAAGGGTAAGGGAGATGTGCATGAGTGTTGTAATTCAAGAGGTATTACTTTGTTGAGTGTAGTTGGAAAGGTGTATAATAGAGTATTAATTATTAGGATTAAGGATAAAACAGAGAATGCAATCTTGAAAGTACAGGGTGGTTTTAGAAGAGGTAGGGGTTGTATGAATCAGATTTTTATAGTTAGGCATATATGCGAGAAATATTTAGCAAAAGGTAAGGAGGTGTATGTTGCGTTTTTGGATCTGGAGAAAGCATATGATAGAGTTGATAGGGAAGCAATGTGGAATGTGATGAGGTTATATGGAGTTGGTGGAAGGTTGTTGCAAGCAGTGAAAAGTTTCTACAAAGGTAGTAAAGCATGTGTTAGAATAGGAAATGAAGTGAGTGATTGGTTTCCGGTGACAGTGGGGCTGAGACAGGGATGTGTGATGTCGCCATGGTTGTTTAACTTGTGTGTTGATGGAGTGTTGAGAGAGGTGAATGCTCGAGTGCTTGGACGAGGATTAAAATTAGTAGGCGAGAATGACCATGAATGGGATGTAAATCAGTTGTTGTTTGTGGATGATACTGTACTGGTAGCAGACACAGAAGAGAAGCTTGACCGACTAGTGACAGAATTTGGAAAGGTGTGTGAGAGAAGGAAGTTGAGAGTTAACGTGGGTAAGAGTAAGGTTATGAGATGTACGAGAAGGGTAGGTGGTGCAAGGTTGAATGTCATGTTGAATGGAGAGTTACTTTAGGATGTGGATCAGTTTAAGTACTTGGGGTCTATTGTTGCAGCAAATGGTGGATTGGAAGCAGATGTACGTCAGAGAGTGAATGAAGGTTGCAAAGTGTTGGGGGCAGTTAAGGGAGTAGTAAAAAATAGAGGGTTGGGCATGAATGTAAAGAGAGTTCTATATAAAAAAAGTGATTGTACCAACTGTCATGTATGGATCGGAGTTGTGGGGAATGAAAGTGATGGAGAGACAGAAATTGAATGTGTTTGAGATGAAGTGTCTAAGGAGTATGGCTGGTGTATCTCGAGTAGATAGGGTTATTAACAAAGTGGTGAGGGAGAGAACGGGTGTAAGAAAGGAGTTAGCGGCTAGAGTGGATATGAATGTGTTGAGGTGGTTTGGCCATGTTGAGAGAATGGAAAATGGTTGTCTGCTAAAGAAGGTGATGAATGCAAGAGTTGATGGGAGAAGTACAAGAGGAAGGCCAAGGTTTGGGTGGATGGATGGTGTGAAGCAAGCCCTGGATGATAGGAGGATAGATGTGAGAGAGGCAAGAGAGTGTGCTAGAAATAGGAATGAATGGCGAGCGATTGTGACGCAGTTCCAGTAGGCCCTGCTGCTTCCTCCGGTGCCTTAGATGACCGCGGAGGTATCAGCAGTAGAGGAGTCAGCATTATGAAGCTTTATCTGTGGTGGAAATGTGGGAGGTTGGGCTGTGGCACCCTTGCAGTACCAGCTGAACTCGGTTGAGTCCCTGATTAGGCTGAAGGAACATAGAGAGTAGAGGTCCCCTTTTTGTTTTGTTTCATTGTTGGTGTCGGCTACCCCCCAAAATTGGGGGAAGTGCCTTGGTATATGGATGGATGGACTAATGATTATACCAAAAATAAACGTTGAAAATGCTCCCCCAAAAAAACTCTCGAGAGTTTTATTAATAAAATCTAGTTCGGATTTTGATCACATTCGGAGTTTGAGTCTTGTCCCAATAAGAGGATAAAAACTTCGTCTTTTGGCAAATGTCCAATTTACCCGGGACTCTTATCTCTGAGAATTGTGGCTTAAATTTTCGTTATGACTGTAATATCAAGAGATTAGAAGGTTCGTTGGATATTAATTTTCTCATTGAATCGTATTATGTTCATTAACTTTTTCACTTCTAATTCAATTAAGTAATTATGAAGTTCTAGAGTCCAGAGAGTAAAACTAAACTTCAATTTTCAGGGTGATTTTGTCTTTAGGATTCATTTCCTTTACGTAAATTTTTTTTACGTACACAACTGAGGGATTGTCAGATTCATATAATTCTTGAAATCTGATCTGTGTATGTTTGAAATATACAGTTCATATAATTCTCGAAATTTGAGCTTTGTATGTTTGAAATATACTATATATGTATATATATATATATATATATATATATATATATATATATATATATATATATATATATATATATATATATATATATATATATATATATATATATATATATATATATATATATATATATATATATATATATATATATATATATGTATATATATATATATATATATATATATATATATATATATATATATATATATATATATATATATATATATATATATTATCTTTATTCTTTTAACTTATTAATTCTACAATCATATTAATTTGCTGCAATGTTTTAGTCGGATACTTGAGATGCGTTTTCATTTTGAAATGAAGAGAAAAAGACGCTATATGAAGTAAAATTAATA
>NC_090729.1:20220349-20225349 GCF_036898095.1 Palaemon carinicauda | reverse complement strand
CAGGTTTTAGACGATCAATGAAGACCCACTCTTCTTTGCCCCAAATGTTTAGGAGGAATGCTTTCGGACTGCATCGGATCACAAGGAAAGGGCCCGTGTAAGGGGGCGTTAGTGGTGGCTTGCTGGTGTCGTTGCGCAGGAAGACGTGCGTTGCAGAGTGCAAGTCCGTTGGTATGTGATGCTTCGCTGGGGGCTTGTAAGTCTGGCGGCACAGAGTAAATTTTCCCACGACGCGACGTATGCGCTGGAGATCGTCGGAGGAGGTTGTAGAAGGAAAAAACTCGTCAGGGACGACCAACGGGCTGCCATACACCATTTCGGCTGCCGAGACGTCGAGGGCGTCTTTAGGAGTGGTCCTTAGTCCAAGGAGGACCCAGGGAAGCTGAGTAAACCAGTTGCAATCGTTGCAGCGGGACATCAAAGCTGCTTTGAGGGTGCTATGAAAACGTTCAACCATTCCATTGGCAGCGGGGTTGTAGGCCGTTGTCTGATGTAGGGTGGTGCCGGGAGATTCGCTAATGACGTCCACAATTGAGAGGTGAAAGTGGTTCCCCTGTCAGAAGTAATATGCTCAGTGATACCGAATCTTGAAATCCATCCAGAGAGTAAGGCAGATGTACATGAGGCGGACGTTGCAGTTTCCATGGGAATGGCTTCAGGCCAACGAGTGGAGCGGTCGATGACGGTAAAGAGGTAACGATGTCCTTGTGATGTGGGTAGGGGGCCTACAACGTCGACGTGAATGTGTGCGAAACGACGCTGAAGTTGAGGAAAGGTGCCCACTCCTGAATTCGTGTGTCGATGTACTTTGGAAGTTTGGCAAGAAGTACAGGCACGGACCCAATCCTTAGCATCCTTAGAAATGCCGTGCCAAATGAACTTTGCCTTCAGCAGCTGTGCAGTAGAACGGCACAAGGGATGTGAAAGGCCGTGGTTGAAATCAAACACCTGTCGGCGCATGGGAGCAGGAATCCAAGGTCGCGGTCTACCAGTACTGACGTCACAGAGGAGTGTGGTGTTGGATTCTTTGAGGGGAAAATCCTCCCAACTGAGGTACGTGCAGGATGTCCTACAAGCTTGATACTCTGGATCCTGTCGTGGGGCTTCAGCCAGGGCGTTGTAATCCAATCCCAGTTGAACGGCAGCCAACGTGTTTCTTGACAGGGCATCGGCAACGGGATTCATTTTCCCAGGGACGTATTGGAGGGTGCAATTGTATTCAGCCACGGCGGAGAGATGTCGCCGTTGACGGGCGGACCAGGCGTCAGACTGTCGAGTGAAGGCGTGCCCCAGAGGCATGTGGTCTGTGCGAATGACGAAGGGCGTACCTTCTAAGAAATGGCGAAAGTTACGTACAGCCAAGTGCACCGCCAGCAATTCTCGATCGAAGGTAGAATAACCCGATTCTGCCTTGGACAGTTTTCTGCAGAAGAAGGCCAATGGGCGGGGTGAGCCTTTGACCACCTGCTCGAGTACTGCACCAATAGCGACGTCGCTGGCATCGGTGGAGAGAAGGAGAGGGGCGTGTGGGATAGGAAAAGTGAGAGCCGCAGCAGTTGATAGGGCCTTCTTTGCATTGCAGAAGGCTGCTTCTTGAAGGGGACCCCACTTCAAGTCCTTTGGCTTACCCTTGAGGGAGGCGTAGAGGGGAGCAAGAGCGGCGGCAATGGCTGGCAGACAACGGTGATAATAGTTGATCATGCCTAAGAATTCATGCAGAGCTTTGACGGTCGAGGGCGTGGGGAAATTCTGAACGGCTGCTACCTTCTCAGGGAGGGGATGGACTCCTTCAGGAGTGATACGGTGCCCTAAGAACGACACTTCGTTGGCACCAAAAGTACACTTGTCGTACCGGACTACAAGGTCGTTTTGTTGCAGGCGGTCGAGCACGATGCACAGGTGATGGAGGTGTTCCTCTTTTGAGGAGGAGAACACAAGTATGTCGTCCACATAACATACACAGAAAGGGAGGTCCCCTAAGATGCCATCCATGAGACGTTGAAACGTTGCCCCAGCATTAAGAAGGCCAAAACATGAGTAATTGAAGGTGTATGTGCCAAACGGAGTGGTGATGACGGTCTTGGGGATGTCTTCTGGGTTCATAGGCACCTGATAATACCCCTTCAGGAGGTCGAGCGCAGAGAAAACTTTCGCTTTGTGCAAGTAGGAGGTTACATCGGCAATGTTTGGGAGGGGGCTGTGATCCGGTTGTGTTTGCATGTTCAGACACATCTAATCCCCGCACGGACGGAGGGAGCCGTCTTTCTTCAGAACGATGTGTAAGGGTGATACCCCTTCAGGAGGTCGAGCGCAGAGAAAACCTTCGCTCTGTGCAAGTAGGAGGTTACATCGGCAATGTTTGGGAGGGGGTTGTGATCCGGTTGTGTTTGCATGTTCAGGCACATCTAATCCCCGCACGGACGGAGGGAGCCGTCTTTCTTCAGAACGATGTGTAAGGGTGACGACCATGGGCTGGAGGCCTTTTGGCAAAGGCCCATTTTCTCCATTTCGACGAACATCTGTTTGGCGGCTGCCAATCGTTCCGGTGCCAGACGTCTGAATTTTGCGAAGACTGGGGGTCCCGTCGTCTTCATATGGTGATAAATACCATGCTTGGCAGGAATCGTGGGTGTTTGGCGAAGTTCTGGACGGAAAACTTCCAGTACGACGAGAGGAGGTGGGCGTAGGCATCCATGGGTGCGCTGATGTGGAGAGCGAGGTTAGAGGGGGCGGGTTGAAGAGGTGACGACAAGTACGAGTCTGCGTTGACCAATCGTCGGTGGGCGACATCGACCAGAAGGTGGAAATGAGAGAGGAAATCCGCACCGAGGATTGGCATTGTGACGTCAGCAATGAGAAACTTCCAATTGAATTTACCTTTTCCGAACGATAATGTGAGGCTCTCGTAACCGTAGGTGGGTATCGCAGATCCGTTGGCAGCTACCAAGCGGACGTCGGCAGATGTAGACAGATTATGTTGTGCCTTGAAGAGTTTCCTTAGCAAAAGAGAACGATAAGCACCCGTGTCTACCAAAAATCGCACGCCCGTTCCTGCAACCTGTAAAAAGAAAAGACTAGAAACATAGGAGGCCACCGCCACAAGCGATGGCCTACTTACACGTTTTTTGGCCACTGACAATCATTGGCACAGTTCTTCGCGGTTGCCCCGAATCTGAAGTGGTAGTAGCAAAACTGCGGCGGATGGGAGGTAGTAAGTGGCTGTAGAAGTCGTTCGTTGGGGCGCAAGCGATTGGTGGGTGGTGGGCGGCTTTGTCGCCGCTTCGGCACGTCACGGGGTAGGCGTGTATGTCCTACGGCATTCATGTCAGCTTCGTTTGACGTTGAATAGGCATCCTTGTCGTCAGGGGTGGATGCGTTGATGGAGGTCTTGAAGTGGCTGTCCATAAGGGCGTCGGCTTTGGTCATCAAGTCCTTTATGGGTAAACTATCGACATCGGGTATGGCAGCGCGCACAGGTTCAGGTAAACGGCGTATCCAAAGGGCACGGAGTAGGTTCACCTTGCGAGGAGAGCCGTCTGCGGCAGATTGAAGGCGAGCGATACTGGTCATTTCCTTGAGGGCAAGTGAAGCCCTTTGTTCCCCCAACGGTTGTTGCGAGAGCTGAAAAAGCTTTGCTATACGGGCGGCTGGCGACGGCGAGTACTGCTGCAGAAGGTATGATTTGAGGGCGTCATACGCTATTGGAGTGTCTCCTTGTTCACAAAGCCAGTCGGATATTTCTGGGAAGGTGTCTTCGGGTATCGCAGCGAGAACATAATCCACTTTGGTGCTTGAGCGAGTCACGCCCCTGATACGAAAGTGGACTTCAGCGCGTTGAAACCAAGCGAACGCTTCTCTGCTGGCGAACGGTGAAAGTTTCAACGGTGCAGCCACGGCGCCAACTGCAGTAGAGTCTGTCTCCGTCATAGTACCAACGATGGAGTTGCGAGGGAAGTGGGGGTGGAAGGCAGTGGGAGCGAGTCGACTTCCGGGGTCACCAATGTGACGGTGCCGAGTAAGGGTGTGAACTCAAAGGCAGATTGGAAACGACTGAGTTATTTATTAAGGAACACTCTGCTTTATATACAAAACCTCAAGGCAAAAGGATATGACATGTTCGAGAGACAGACAATGATACAGAGCAAAGCCAGAGACATGATCATTCAGGTTCTTTTTAGTGCGAGGGAGGAGCGAAGATATAAGCATAATATATACAAAAGGAATTATGTACAATTGTGTGAAACACGGTTGGTACAGAACAATTGTTTGATTTTGGAGTTTCCTTCTCTTAGAAGAGCTGCTTACTATAGCTGAAGAGTATCTTCCATCCTTAGAAAAAGGAAAGTGGCCATTGAACAATTACAGAGCTTGAGGGAAAGATTTTTAGGGTAGTGTTGTCAGGTGTACAAGGACAGAGATAAATTCGTAAAGAATAGACCAGACTATTCTGTGTATGTGTAGGCAAAGGGGAAATTAGCCGTAACTAGAGAGAAGGATTCAATGTACTACTGTCTGGCCAGTCAAAGGATCTCAGAACTCGCTAGTGGTAGTATCTCAACGGGTGGCTGGTGTCCTGGCCAACATGCTACCAATACCTACAAAGTATAAAATTTAATTTTTTTTTTTTCCGAAAGAATCACAGAGTGATTGAACTGAAATGACCGTATTCTTCTTGAGTATGATATTGGTTATAATGGATAGCTACTTTTTCCCCATGAAATTGTTTGAGGGTAACTTCATTGCTATAAACCTTAAATTCATGACTGCTAATGTTCAAGCATAAACAACAGGACACGTAAGTCCAAGTCCGTCTGGTAGAATTGAGATATAATCCTAACCCATCGTTAGGCAGTGTAGGACATGTGTTCTCAACCTGGGGCACCTGTACCCCCTAAGGATACGAAAGCTTGCACTTGGGGTTACAAGACATGCTATTAGCAGATATGGAGATTATTGTTTTATTATATATTTAGAATAAGACTAAAAGTTTATTGTTTGCT
>NC_090729.1:20205349-20212849 GCF_036898095.1 Palaemon carinicauda | reverse complement strand
TTTCTTCATATTGCTCCTAACTATTTTTTATTTATTTTTTATGTTCATGTATTTATTTGATTTTAAAATTTGTGTTCATCGCCATGACAGTTGGATGGCCCGTATCGTGTGGTATATCCCTTTTATTCAAGTTTAATTGAAGATAATAGATGCCTATGTAGGGTTAATTTATAAGGCACCATTTTTATTGGTCTAATTTTTTGTCTATTCAACAATAATATAACGCCACGGAGGCTGTTATTATCCTAAATCAAACTTAGATGAAATATCGAAGTAGATTATAAGTGAGACTTTTTGAAAGGAAATTGAATAGAAGACTTCGGAAAATAGCTGGAATATTAGATTATACTAAGCTATTCTTCAAGGAAATCAAAACATCTTTTCGCTGCATTGGAAAAACCATTCATTCAGACACCGGTTTTACCAACATTCTAGCTTTACCCACATTTTAGTGTGAGATTTTGATCTGAACAACCTAGATTTCATCAGGAGATAAACCGTTAGGCATTTAATTGTATTAGACGTATCTCTCTTCTCCGACTAATTACTTTTAAAAGGAAGAACATGTCTCCATTTAATTTAACAAAACCAAGACTTTGAGGATAATAAGAAAAGGAATCACCGTAGGACAATCCATAAGCCAACAACCATCTACCTACGATCGTATTAAATCGGACTTTCTCTTTCCTTTTCATTATATTCTGAAAATTATATAGGTTGATAGCTTTCGTGGGCTAACGTGAATTCCAAAAATCATACGAGTGACTGAAGTCATTACACAGAGTCTTTGAAATGACAGATACAATCTTCAGAGGAATCAGAGAGTTAGTATTAAAGTCAGATTTCCAATTTTTTGTGAAATTGTAAAACTTTCATCATTCCTCTTAACTCTAACAGCTACAGCCCCGCCCCCAAAATCTCTCTCTCTCTCTCTCTCTCTCTCTCTCTCTCTCTCTCTCTCTCTCTCTCTCTGTATATATATATATATATATATATATATATATATATATATATATATATATATATATATATGTGTGTGTGTGTGTGTGTGTGTATATATATAATTATATATATATATATATATATATATATATATATATATATATATATATATATATATATATATATATATATATATATATATATGTGTGTGTGTGTGTGTGTGTGTGTGTGTGTATATATATATAATTATATATATATATATATATATATATATATATATATATATATATATATATATATATATATACATATATATATATACATATATATATATACATATATATATGTGTGTGTGTATGTGTGTATGTGTGTGTGTGTGTGTGTGTGTGTGGGAATTTGGACAGGGCACCAGCCACGCGTTGAGATGCTACCGCTAGAGAGTTGTTGGGTCTTTATCTGGTCAGTCAGTACCGTCATACGATCCTTCTCTCTGGTTATGGTTCATTATCCTTTTGCCTACACACATACTAAATAGCTTGGCCTATTATTTGCATATTCTCCTTTGTCCTCATACACCAGACAACACTGAGATTACCAAACAATTCTTCTCTGTTCAAAGGGACATCTGTTATTATTATTATTATTATTATTATTATTATTATTATTATTATTATTATTATTATTATTATTATTATTATTATCATTATTAGTTGGAAAAGCAAGATGCTATATACCCAAAGGCTCCATGAGGAAAATTAGCCCAGTGAGGAAAGCAAATGAGGAAATAAATAAATGATGAGAATAAATTAACAATAAATCATTCTAAAAACAGTGACAACGTCAAAACAGATATGTCATATATAAACTATAAAAACACTCATGTCAGCCTGGTCAACATAAAAACATTTGCTCCAACTTTGAACTTTTAAAGTACTACAGATTCAACTACCTGATTAGGAAGATAATTTCGCAACTTGGTAACAGCTGGAATAAAACTTCTAGAATACTATGTAGTATTGGGCCGGTTTATGGAGAAGGCCCGGCTATTAGAATTAATTGCCTGCCTAGTATTACGAACAGGATAGAATTGTCCAGGAGATTTGAATGTAAAGGATGGTCAGAGTTATGAAAAATCTTATGCAACATGCATAATGAACTAATTGAACGACGGTGCCTAACATTAATATCTAAATCAGGAAGAAGTTATTCAATAGACCGTAAGTTTCTGACCAACAAATTAAGATGAGAATCAGCAGCTGAACACCAGAGAGGAGAACAATATTCAAAACAAGGTAGTATGAAAGAATTAAAACACTTCTTCAGAATAGATTGATCACCGAAAATCTTGCAAGACTTTCTCAATAAGCCAATGTTTTGTGCAATTGAAGAAGATACAGACCTAAGGAGTTTATCAAATGTAAATTTGCCGTCAAGAATCACACCTACAATTTTAAAAGAGTCATACAAATTTAAAGAAACATTATCAATACTGAGATCCGGATATTTAAGAGCCACCGTCATTGAACTACTTACAATTACACTTTGAGTTTTATTAGGATTCAACTTCATACCCCATAATTAGCACCCTGCACTAATTTTAGCTAAATCTAATTAAGAGATGCACCAACCTCAGATCTACATTCAGGGGACGGAATTGATGCAAAGAGAGTAGCATCATCTGCATTTGCAACAAGCCTGTTTTCTGGGCCAAACCACATGTTATGTGTACTATACTCACTATGGTGCCCATTAACAACAACTCTTTGAGAGCTATTACTTAAAAAACAACAATAATGCAAAGAAACGACCCACCCACTCCCAACTGTTTGAGTTTGAAAAAAGGGGCTTCATGATTAACACGGTCAAAGGCAGCACTAAAATCAAGGCCAATCATACGAACTTCCTGACCACAATCAAGAGATTTCTGTACAGCATTGGAAATTGTAAGAAGGGCATCACATGCTCCAAGGCCTTTACAAAAACCAAATTGCAAACTAGGGAATAGATGATTACCTTCAGCAAACCTATTATGACGTTTTGCCAGAAAACGATAAAAAACTTTAGATAATATGGGAGTTATGGAAATTGGGAGGTAATCAGTGGGACTTGAGCTACCACAAACACATTAACATAGATGAGTAACATTACCAATTCTCCAACAAGTGCTAAGGCCTCCTCTTCTTGCTAACTCGCGCAAAATAACAGATAACTTTGGAGCTAGGAAATCTGCTATAGGGTCTTGGATATTTGCATGAAGACCACAAATATTGGAATACAGAAGACCACATTGACCAAATCTAGGACGTACTGGTCCCGGATTTCGCTCAATGTCTTCAGACAGCATAAGAATTAATAGAAATAAAAAAGAGACATCATCCTTAAAAACTAGACTAACAAGAAATATAGCAAAAACAATATTTACAGAATTATAAATAAAGTGATTGATGAAACCTATAGACTAGTAGAAAGTCACAAAAAGTGGTCAACATGGAGGAGCCGATACACCATGCAAGGCTAAATACCCTCCAGGATAGCCACTTCAACTGAAGGGAGGACAGTAAGGATGGTTTTGAGAAGAACAAGAGTCAGAAAAGGAAAAGGCAACCTCATGATAAACCACCAGGTATCGATGGCCCTTCTATTAAGCCTGCATAACACACCATTTAAAAAAAACAAGAGGGAGGAAAAAATAATAATAAGATTGAATAGTGTGCCCGAGTGTACCCTCAAGCAAGAGAACTCTAACCCAGGACAGTGGAAGACCATAGTACAGAGGCTAGGGCACTACCCAAGACTAGAGAACAATGGTTTGATTTTTGAGTGTCCTCCTAGAAGAGCTGCTTACCATAGCTAAAGAGTCTCTTCTACCCTTACCAAGAGGAAAGTTCACTGAACAAATTGCAGTACAGTAATTAACCCCTTGGGTGAAGAAATGTTTAGTATCTCACCGTTGCCAGGTGTATGAGGAAAGACGAGAATCTGTAAAGAATAGGCCAGACTATTCTGTGTAAGTGTAGGCAAAGGAAAAATAAGTCGTAACCAGAGAGAGGGATCCAATGCAATACTCTCTGACCAGTCAAAGGATCTAATACCTCTCTAGTGGTAGTATCTCAACTGGGGCTGGTGCCCTGGCCAACCTACTACCTATTGCAATGTAAATGTTCATTGACTACTTTTCTCTTGGTAAGGGTAGGAGAGATTCTTTAGCTTTGATAAACAACTCTTCTAGGAGAAGGGCACTGCAAAATCAAACCATTGTTCTCTAGTCTTGAATGGTGTCATAACATCTTGATAAAAATCCATTAATTACTACTATTTTTCTCATTAGCTGTTGCACTAAAGATCCATTAGCGGTTTTACTTCCTCCTTATGCATTTTAAAATCTAAATAGACTAGTATGACACTAAAAGACAATGAAACATAATTTACTTTACTACTATTACTACTATTTCCTCTAAGATAAAATTTCCTCCTTTTACCTATAGACTAACAGCACCTGACAAGAGAGTGGGGTTGGTGGATGAAACCTCATGCATACTAAGAATTTTATGTGTTTTTCCTTTTACTTTTTTTCATTTACACCTGGTCAAGAAAGGCAGATATTTTATACAAGCAGCTCCGTAAATTCGTTGTGCATGTTTCATAGGATTCTTAGTAATTCTGACTACCTCTTAAAATTCCGAGCTTCCTATATTGTACTACCCTGTACTAAAGTGCAATTAATTATAAAGGTTTTTCCTTCGCTACCATAAGACTTGATATTATAAAGCATTCTAGATTTTTCCCAGCTCTGATCCGATTGTTGAGGGATGTTCCTTATCTAGTGGTAAAATCGGCAAACTTGTTGCAAAAACTTTTCTGTTGCAAACGTTGACATAATCATTGTTCCATAGATTATATAAGAATGATCAATCTTAATGTTGTTACTTACCTTAATACAATATATATATATATATATATATATATATATATATATATATATATATATATATATATATATATATATATATATATATATATATATACTGTATATATATATATATATATATATATATATATATATATATATATATATATATATATATATATATATATATATATATATATATATTATTTCTCTTGAATAACTAGTTTGCTACTTGACACCTGCCACATTCCATTCCTAACTGAGCTGCTATTCTTGTTAGAGCCCTTGTCCTTGTAGCATTCTATTCTTCCAATAAGATTTTAACTTGACTAGCAATAATGGTACTAATGATACCAAAGCATCTAAGTACCATTGTTGGATTTTTTTTCCTCTTTTCCATAATCATGCTTTGACTTTATGGATAAATTCAAGATACATTCACTTTGCCAATGATATGAGAAATGTAAAACATTGAGACACTGTCATATTTCAAAAACAAATAAGAGATTAAGAATATGAGGTATGAGTTAAAGGTTTGTTCAATTTCAAGTGCAACTACTGAACCCTACGTGTTTGTTTTCAGCTTTGATTAAAGCCCCCAACCCGGAAATGAAAAAAGAAAAATATTCCTCAGATGTTTATGGCTGATGGCCTGATATTTATTTGCCCTTTTTCTCCGGTACTTCTAGTACACAAGGGGAGAACCAAAAACAACTCAGACAAATAGCTAATGCTCTAACGGTTTCTGAGAGGTTTATAGTTGGTTGTCGCTGGCGTCCGTTGCTGTAACCAAAAAAAACTGTGAAGAAATGAAACGTGAAAGGGATCTTTCCAGGTGATTATGAGTTGAAAAGGGAATGAAAAGAAAAATTCTTGAAATGATAAAAGAACTGTGAAGTTTTTCAGTGAGGGGAAAGGGGAAATATATATTAGCAAGAGAAATGTTATAACAGTATATGAATAGCAGAAGGACGCAACAATGAGTCTTAATACTTGGCATTCATATGCATTTTTTATATATAAGTTTATTTTAATGCTCCCATATTCAGCTTGAAATTTGTTCTAAATATGACTGAATCATAAAGATATTTGACCAGATGCTAAGAATTTTTCATTACCACATGTTTTAATTTTCCTAAAGTTATACAAAATCTTTCTGACTCATCATCCTGATATTTGCTGGTGCTGTCTTTTGAGATGCGTATAAAACTTTCATAAAAAAATTATGATATGGTATCTTTCTTGTTATCAAAAGATGTTGCATAAAGTTAAGGGAAATCCCATACAAAGTTTAATACTTTCAGAGCGCATGCATCTCAGTTTCACAAATTACTTTTGAACAAAAATAAAGAATTTTTTTTTTTTTCACTACAAATATCTATGAGCATAGATTTTTCTTTTTGGATCGTAATATCTATTAAATATATTTACTAAGAACTATCGCATCTAGAATCATAATATATCAGGGTTTGTCAACTCTCAGTATTCTAACTTATGAGTAGTGATACGCCCATCAATTATGTACACCAAATTGTAATGCAAGAAGACAAATTTAACCAATTTATGTAAGTGTGAGCAATTCAAATGCAAAATATTACTTCAAATGTCATTCCAGTCTTTTTGAGTTTTTATTAAAATCTTAAAAAAGTATGACATATCAGGGACAAGATGCTCAGTTTTAATTACTATAAGATCGAAGTAAGATCATACCAGATTTGCTTATAGCCTGATTCGGAGGCAAACGCTAAATCCCTTAAGTCATAGCGATCAGTAGGAAGAACAGAATTTAACCACTCACTGCCCAAGGTGAGCATTGTAATCACCAAGAATCAAGAAAGAAACCTTTTTATTATTTTTTTGTATATTAGGCATTGTGATAAGAAGACAAATAAAGATGGATTCACACAAGCTTACTGTAGATTTATTGCAGTTTCAGAAAATTGTACGAGTTCAGTAAGAATTCAATAAGCTTGGGCCAGATATTGAATTGCTTACGTCATCGTAGTTGGAAGATTAGCCGAAAAGATGGTAAGGTTAATAAATGATTTGAAAGTTTGATAGATCAAATTTATTGTTATTAAGGAAATATCCAGTTCGATGACTGCCACTCAAGATTCGGCGGAAGCAACCAACGTAAGTTTCTTAGTTACATCTGGAACAATTATACAAATATACCATTGAATCCTGAGGACCGCTGCAACTAAGGCAGAGTATCTTTAAATCAGAACATACTTCCTAAGATCAACCAGCTTGAAAAAACAAAACTCGAAATTGAAAAATAGATAATTTCAAGAGAATCTCTCAAATTTGCATTTAAAATTCTTATAATCTTATAATGAATGATTTTGTAATGTGACCTTCTCAATGAAACGGTCATAAAATAACTACTTTGTGTAGGTTTTTCAAACAAGCTCAAAGGATAGCAATTACTTACCAAACATGATTTTAGATGTTCTTTTATCTTGAAGCATATGGCATTTTAAAGATAAATTAAAAGCTAAAAAAACATGTTTTACGAAAGTGTACCTAAAATAAAAACGATCCCAGGAGAAAAATTTTTTAACATACAACTTTTTTTTTTTTTTTTTTTACAATTCCCATAGTTACTATATGATCTATTAGAAAGGGATACTAAAATGTTTAAAAGAGAA
>NC_090729.1:20190349-20192849 GCF_036898095.1 Palaemon carinicauda | reverse complement strand
ATATTCATTATCTCCTCCTACACCTATTGATGGAAAGGACCTCCGCTTTAAATTCCTCAGCCATGTAGGCCTGGGATTTTGAACTCTTCTAGAACCATTTGGAGCCCACTGAACCTTTTGTGCACTAATATCTTTTGAGGAGTGCGAGGAGCATGCCCAAATCATCTCCATCTACCACTCATTGTAATCTCAATAACAAACGGCACTCGATTAATCTCTCTTATATTTTAATTCCTAATCCTTTCCTGACAATTAAATCCTAATATCCTTCTGAGGGCTTTGTTCACAAACTCAAATCTACGAAATCTATTGGAAATTTGCTCATTTCCATACCATGACTCATGTAAATGCAGTAACACTGATCTCACTAAACTGATATATATAGCGAGACTTTTATATATAATTTCAGGTAGTTTGCTTTTCCAAATTTTTTCTTAACTTACCCATTGTCTGATTTACTTTTTCCAATCTTCCATTAAACTAAAATTTTAAAGATCATGTGTTAGAGATCATAGTTCCTAAATATTTAAATAATTCCACCTCATTAATCCTTTCTCCTTCCAATGATATTTCATCTTCCATTGCATGTACCCTTCTCATTATCTTTGAATTGCTTCTATCTATCTGCCAGTCTCATGTGATATTTCCTGTATTCTGATAAGCAAGCTTTGCAAGTCCTGTAGCGTTTTGAAAATAATTACTGCCTAATTATTATACTCAAGGTCCGACTATTTCCTGTTAAAAATGTAGTCAAGTTCTTCTCGCCATCACCAACTGTTATATTTATCACAGAATCCAGGAGGAGGATAAATATCATAGGTAACAACACATTCCTAAGGAGTACTCCACTGCTCACTGCAAATCCTTTTGTCAGGGCTCCACTAACATCAAGATTTCATATACTATGCCCATAGAACAGACTTATTCAAATTTACATATTTAATCGTACCTCAATAACACCGGATTCTCCCCATAATGTTCCGGTGCACACTATCAAAGGCTCTTCCATAGTTCACAAATGACATCAAAAGTGGATTTTTTACATTCTACACATTACTGTAGAACATGTCTTAAAAGGAAAATTTGGTCAATACAACTTCAGCCTTTTCGAAATCCTTCTTGATGATCTCTCAACTTTTCGGCAATCTTTCTCTCTATAGTATCTGAAGAATAACCATCCATCTCAAGGAAAACTCATCCAATGACTGGAGTGAAAATAGTAATAAGGTAATGGCATTAATTATTAGTGCCCTATGAGGCAAGAGCCAAGGCGAACCCGGAGTCTCAAACCATCTGCCATAAGCTAACTTAATGATATAGAAAACTTGAATAGGAATGAGTTATGAGGGCTTTGGTTGAACGTCAATTTTGTAACGTAATTAGAATATCTTCATTATAAAAAATTCCCTTACTCGTAAAATGGGAAGTAGTTAAAGAATACTATTTCTCTCTCTCTCTCTCTCCTCTCTCTCTCTCTCTCTCTCTCTCTCTCTTACAAATAGGTCTGTGTATATATATATATATATATATATATACATATTAAAAAGAATTAGAATAGTGCCAACGTATCCCTGCGTGTCATAAGAAGCGACTAAAAGGGACGGGACGAGGTGGCTGGGAACCCCCTTTCCTGTGAGACATAAAAGAGGTGGAGCCGGGGGGAGAGTGACTGCTCCCCGCACTCAAGTTTTGGGGTGTTTGTATGTGCGTGGATGTAGTACAATAGAGAGTAAAAGGTGTGAGGTTGGAAGTATGTTTAAGAATAGAAAGATGGATATATTGGCTTTGTTTGAGAAAAGATAAAAGAGAAAGGTGAAGGGTTTTTTGTTGAAATGTCTGGTAGAGTGTCTAGGATTGAAAGAGGAAGTGCAAGAGGTGTGGCTTGATTGCTGAGTAAAGTAGTGGAATGGAAGGTGATATCATCTAGGTTAATGTGGGTAAGGGTTAGGCTGGTAAGGAGTGTTGGACTTTTGTCAGTGCATATGGGCCAGGTTTTGACAAAAGTGAAGAAGAGCGGAATGAGTTCTGGAATAAATTAACTAGGTGTGTAGAAGGACTGGGTAGAAGGAATTTTGTGGTTGTCATGGGTGACTTAAATGCTAGAGTGGGCGCTGGAGAGGTAGGTGTCATTGGGAATTATGACGTACCAGGTGAAATGAGAGTGGTGAGAGACTGGTAGATATATGTGTTGAACAAGAGTTGGGGATTAGTTCTATCTTTTTCAAAAAGAAAGATAAAAACAAGTATACATGGGTAAGAATGGTAAATGGAAGAGTGGTAGAAAGGGTGTTAAATGTTTGTGTTGATAACTAAAAGAATGTTTGGAAGATTGAGAGACGTGCACATGTTTAGGGGTATGGCAAACGGTATGTCTAATCATTTTTTGGTTGAAGGAAAATTTGTTATAGCAAAGAGTAGGGGAATAGAGTACGTGGATGTAAAAGGGAGCTAATGAGGGTTGAAGAGCTAATAAAACTGGGGGTATAAAGTAAATATCTTG
>NC_090729.1:20177048-20182349 GCF_036898095.1 Palaemon carinicauda | reverse complement strand
TATGCTTAAGTTAATATTACTTAGTTGAACATCAGTTATCCCAATTTATTTACATATTAATGAAAGAAACCACTGAAATCAGTCGTAGTTGCCTCAACAACTATTTGTTTAGTGTTCCAAGTGTTTTTTTACATAAAAGCAGTGTTGCTAATTGTTAATAAAATTTTGGTAAACAAGTAAAATTCCAGTAATATTGTCCAAATTTATCATATAGCCTACATATTTTCTCACAAACCTAATTAGTGATCAAAGAAGTCTAGAAATTCCCCTAGGTGGACTACTTTTGCTACTGTATGTGACTCTAGCTCTAGTTTTCTGCTAACTAGGTAACACTGCACTCAAGCTAACTATGAAATGTTTTTTTTTTTTTTTCAAAGTCGTATTCAGCAACTGTTTGTTTGTATCATTTCGGAACTCAGGCCAAAAAGTCATTATCAAAATATTGCTTTATTAAAAAATATAAAAAAAAAATGAGAAAATAGATATATACTGCATAAACAACTAATATCTACTGTAATAGCGTCGTATGCTAGAAGACCACTACACAGTTGTTTGCTTTTTAGAAGGAACTTAGCGAGTCATCAGCTGATTACCAAAACAAATAACTTGCTATTGCACTATAATATGCGAAGCATAATATTGAAAATATTTTTTATTTTTTTTATTACATATGAATGATAATTCATGGTTTATATTTTATGTCTGTTGAGTGAGTATTTGTAAGTGATTAGTTGGGTGTTTGAGGGTTGTCAAAACTTTCCTATACAAATTTTTTCCTAGTGTTAAGACGCAGGGTGATTTTTGGGGTAATTTTTCTGGAAAAAAAAATGCGTCTTATGACACGGGAAATACGGTACACATATATATATATATATATATAAATATATATATATATATATATATATATAAATATATATATATATATACACTATATTTTTCATATATATGCGTGTGTATGCATGTATAAACATATATATATATATATATATATAAGCTAGTCTGGGAACCAGCCACAATATGAGATACTACTACCTCTAGAGTGTTATGAGGACTTTTGACTGGCCAGAGAATACCAAATTGGATCCATCTGCTAGTTACAGTTAATTTTCCCTTTGCGTACACACACACACACAACGCACACACACACACACACACACACACACTGAATAGTCTAGCCTATTTACTAAATACTCTCCACTGTCCTCATTCACCAGGCAACATTGAGATTAGCAAACAATTCTTCTAAATTCGAAGGGTTAACTACTGCACTGTAATTGTTCAGTGGCCCTTTTACTCTCTATAGGGACGAAGAGAATCATTAGCTATGGTAAACAGCTCTTCTAGGAGAAGGACCACTTCAAAACCAAACCATTGTTTCTATAGTCTTGGGTAGTGCCATAGCCTCTTTACAATGGTCTTCACCTCTCTTGGGTTAGAGTCTCTTCCTCGAGGGTACACTCGGGCACACTATTCTATCTTATTTCTCTTCCTCTTGTTTTGTTAAAGTTTTTATAGTTTATATAAGAGATATTTATTTTAATGTTACTCTCCTTGAAATATTTCCTTTTTCCTTAAGTTTCCTTTTCTCACTAGGCTAATAGCATCTTGCTTTGCCAAATACGGTTGTAGCCTAGCAAGTGATAATAATAATAATAGTTATATTAATAATAATAACAATGATAATAAATATATATATATATATATATATACACATACATATATATATATATATATATATATAAATATATATATATATATATATATACACATACATATATATATATATATAATTATATATATACTATATATATGTATGTATATATATATATATATATATATGTATAAATATATATATATATGTATGTGTGTATATATATATATATATATTTTATATATATATATATATATATATGTATATATATATATATATATATACATATATATATGTATGTGTATATATATATATATATATATATTTATATAAATATATATATATATATATATATTATATTATCATTGTTATTATTATTAATATAACTATTATTATTATTACCACTTGCTAGGCTACAACCGTATTTGGCGAAGCAAGATGCTATTAGCCTAGAGAGAGAGAGAGAGAGAGAGATAATTGTTAACGGTTGTGATGGATACACTTAACCATTTTTCTTGCCATTAATTTGGACTTAGGTATATTGATTAAACACTTGAAATTACATATTAAACTTACAACTGTAGATTTAATTCCCTTAGATTTATTGATCATATATCTTTAAGTTAGGCAGATGAGTTATTGCTTCTTCATGAAACTCCTCAGGCCTTTGTCTGAGAGTTTAGGCACAACTAGGGTGTATTGAGGACCTTCGGAAGTATCTGGTATAAAGGTGGACAGCTCGAAAAATCGGTCCTCGGGAATTGCTGAGCCTGCTCTCAGTATCATCTGTGAGTGTGACAGAGAAAGCTCGACGCCCTTCGTTGTTGGTAAGGGAGAAGTGTTTACCTTTAATCAGCTGCTAATCGGTCCAGATAAACTTCATTCCATCCGTAGTCCCACCTCATAAGAGGGTAGGATAGAACGTAGGTCTACGATGACCCGTATTACTAGCAGACTAGTGCTAGAAAAAGGTCCACAGCTCTTGCACACTTTTCAGCCCGTAGGTGTTTTATTGGGTTTCTAGGTAGTAGGTGATTTAGGTTCTGGGATATTATGCAACTTTTAATTTGTAGGTGGTTTAGGATAGGATTGGTTAAGAATAATAAGCAATTTTTGCTTTGCTTATTTTGGAGGCGCCTCTGCCTCTTTTTGGTCAATGGAAAAAGAAGAAGGTGACGGAGGGGAGGAGGCATCCCTCCCAAAGTGAGCCCATTGGTTCCCGTTGTTTACTTGGAGAGAGACAGGTACAGCAGTGAGTCTGTGATGAGTAGAAGAGTTCGGGAGGGAGTTGGGAGAGGTTCAGCAGGAAATATTGGTATATTTGGAAAAAACAAAAATTCATTATTACCTTCAGCTTAAGTTTCTTGAATGAACAATGGTATAAAGTTCCAGCTGAGTAGGAGATAGCTGAAAGAGAAATTGGTTAGCGTATATGAGTAGTACGGAAAGAGTGGATAAGTATTCTTGTACCTGATAATAATAGAGCAAAAATAAAAGCAAAAGGAAAATTTTAATATATTTATTGCAGTCATTGAGATGTCTATGTGCTTTCTCATTTATGTTTAGTTGAGAGGGATTCCACAACTTTGATAAAGAGAGAAGAAATTGCAAGCTGGAGAAAAGCTAAAAAGAGGTTAAAAAGGTTTGCTTAGGTTCCAAACTAGTACTTATACTACGTTATCTGGAGGGAGGATAGCTGCGGAGAAAGGCTGAGAATGTATCAACATTAGCAGCAATGTGTTTTACAATTGTTGTCGCAGTTACAGGGTTGTTGGGGTTGAAATCCTGCCTAAGTAGGCTCGTATCTTGGTATTGCGATAGGTAGTATTGCAGAGCTTCGTCAGTTAGATACTGACAGTTGTTGCATGGTCTTTCAGGTCTCTGTTGTGATGCTGTGTCCTCCTCGTATCCATAATAATTTACCAGTTGCACACATATCCCTGGTACAGTCTACAAATAGTTACTGCAACTTGATGGAGTATTTTTCTTGCAAGTGGATAGGGTATTAGGTTTGTTGCCTCGATGTACCATTTGGCTGATCTGGATCCATCAAGGAAGTCTCGCCTTACTTCACACGTCCTTTGCATATTGCAAAAGGCTGCCATTCAATTCTTGATGGATTTCAGTGAAGGTTGAAGTATGATGCTGATTGCCTGTCTCATTAGGGCAGATTTGGCTAGGTGATAGGCTTTGTCATTGCAGTGATTCTAGTGTGACTTGGGATCCAATTTAGGATTATTTGTCTGTTGTTGCTTTGGTGTGGTAAGGCTAAGGTTGAACTTTTCAGAGGGTTCTTTTTTGTTGAAAGACAGAGGGGCTCCTCTCGAAACTATATGGGTTATTGCGTTTCTTCCATGTAGACTGGCTGAGTGTTCTAGGGCTTTGGCAATTGCCAATAGCTCGGTTTGTAGCGTGGATGAGTGGTTTGAAAGCCTGCATTTTTCTCTGTAGCCTGATGGAGAAAAGACAGTAGACGTTGCTGCAGGAATATCACAATCAAGTGATCCATTAGTAAAGTAGATGATGGGAAACTGAGGTGTTGCTAATTGCATTGTGGCTGTTGTGAGTTGTTCTGGTGTGCATTTAAAACTTACAGTGGATCTTAACAGAATACGAGCGAAATCTGATTCTAAATAATGGTGATGGGAATAATACAATCTTTATAGACATGGATATATTCTATAAAAATTACAACAACTTGAAAAGAATGCTTAGATTGCTTAGATTGAAAATTATATATAAACTGGACATAAACTATTATATCTGAATAAACCTTAGACTAAGAAAAGAAAAAATGTAATGTAAATTATGCAAAAGCTTGAAATTATTCTGAATAGTACAATATTCTAGTTTGACACTTGATGAAAAATAGATAACCAAATCACAATACAAATCTCTAATCTTTCTACAGGGCCAAGTACTAAAACTTTATACTATACCAACACTCACCTGGATATAATAAATTCAAAATCACCATTTTGTCTTACGTATCTCTTCGACACACTATTTGCTTTGAGGCACAGAGTCACTTAGGAGAGGACACATTAAATGTACCAAACACTTTCAACAATAATACACTGGGTTGCGAGCGAGAGTGAGAGATGTGAGGAGATGTTAATTTTAAGGCTGGTAACCTTTAACTCTATGTAAATATGTAACCTTGATATCACCTTTTATATGAAATCTAGCTACTTCCAGAACCTTCCAGGACTGAGGTCTGGAATCGTGGAGGCGGCTGAACAGGCATCAAGATTTGCCAAGTATTGCCCTCCCCGAATGCTGTACTCACGGCACGCCTGATGGCTCTCTCAGGCTGCTAGCTCCACCAATCATTTGTCCTCGAAATAAAAAAAAGATAACATTTTATTACTAGGTTCTTCGCAACGTTTCTAAAGCATGTGTTACTGAACATTTTCTCTCAAACATGATGCAATAACTCACAAAATATTAAATGAACATTACCTATGCTCTCATTAATATCTCGCACAAATCCCACACAACACTCATGTAGAATATGTAAGACTTCGTAAAAAAAAAAAAATGTCAAATAGAAAGTTAATTCTTAAAAATAATGTAAATTTACATATACTAATTTGAATAAAGAATACAATGAAATTCACAACGGAAATCTTACGTAATTTATATATATA
>NC_090729.1:20169548-20172048 GCF_036898095.1 Palaemon carinicauda | reverse complement strand
AGTTAAGAAGTAAACGTCGATAACTTGTGTTAACCCCACTTTAAAGAAGATCTAAAAAAAAAAAAATCTAGTTTTGGTCTCATCATCAAACAAGTCTGGGGCTCAACTGGAAGAAGATTATGAAACCAGATATTTAATGGAGGCAGAAGTGGTGCTCCCAAATTTTCGATAGCGTATCTCAGCAAAAAATTTCATCTTGATCTATTTACTGAAATATAAATAAATTTCCCATTTTTTTTTTTTCTTTTTAGAGAGCGTTTTGCAAACTTCATCTAGTATAGATAAAATGTTTAGGTTACATAGAGGGATCCTTAGTCAGTGTTATTACAAAGGAAATATCTTAATTTTGATCTATTATAATGATAAAAAATATTAATTAAATAATATGAATCATATATTTCATATACAAAACGTATCAAAAATTCTAGCATCATTGATAGTAATAAGAAAATACCTTCAAATAGAAAACCTAATGAATGTCAGTAGTAGAGCTTAAAGATGTAACCTTTCGTATAAAGTGAAATATTCGAGAAATAGTAATAAAATCAAAATGAAAAAAACAGAATATATCTGTTTTGTATATATATATATATATATATATATATATATATAATGATAATTTTGTACATTTTTTCGTGTTTTTCATATTCAAATAATCCATATATATTTTTGATATATTAATGTCTGGATTCTCTTAACGACCTCTGGATCAGAGCCCCAGGCGAAATCACACAAAGACAAGAGCTTGGCTCCGGCCGGGAATCGAACCCTGGTCGGCAAGCTTATATAGACAGTGACTAACCCACTTGGCCACGAAGAAAGATAAAAGTCAATGACAATTCTACTGTACTTATACCTGTCGAATTCAGGTATTTTGTACTTAGAATTGAAATCAACCCATCTTCACCATCGTAGCTAATTGGTAGTTTGTTAATTGGCATTCAATTAATGATAAATTTTGCACATTTTTACGTGTTTTTCATATTCAAATACGCCATATATATTTTTGATATATTAATGTCTGGATTCTCTTAACGGCCTTCGGGATCAGAGCCCCCGGCGAAATCACACAAAGACAAGAGCTTGGCTCCAGCCGGGAATCGAACCATGGTCGGCAAGCTTATATAGACAGTGACTAACCCACTTGGCCACGAAGAAAGATAACAGTCAATGACAATTCTACTGTACTTATACCTGTCGAATTCAGGTATTTTGTACTTAGAATTGAAATCAACCCATCTTCACCATCGTAGCTAATTGTAGTTTGTTACTTGGCATTCAAATAATGATAAATTTTGCACATTTTTACGTGTTTTTCATATTCAAATAAGCCATATATATTTTTGATATATTAATGTCTGGATTCTCTTAACGACCTCGGGATCAGAGCCCCAGGCGAAATCACACAAAGACAAGAGCTTGGCTCCGGCCGGGGAATCGAACCATGGTCGGCAAGTTTGGTTTTTTTTTTTTCTATAGAACATTTTCTTTGGGTGTGACAGGGAATTTAAACATGAACTAAAGCGCTATTATTGAGATTGTATTCTTATTTGAATGTTAAAAAAAAAAAAAAAAAAAAAAAAAATAACGAAATACTATATATGAAAAATCATAAAATCTCGCAAGATAAAACGATTGCATTTGGCTGAATAAGACAAGATATCAAAAAGAGGTGGAAATAATTTTTAGTATTAGTTTTTGCTTCTATCTAGTGAAATGCTGTTGTTGACGGGTAAGATTAGTTCCTTAGTGATTTTATTATTTAGTCAGCCTAATTCCCTCTTTTTTTTTTTTTTTTTTTTTTTTTGCTTACATAATGAGCCTTTTTGGAAATAAATCAATTTCTGTGTGTGTGTATATCGTATGTATGAATGTGTGTGTTTGTACGTATATTTTGTGAGTTTCAGATCGGTCATGAAATTCTGGAAAGCTTTGCAAAAAGTTATTCATGTATTTCAAGATTAATCCTTAATTTTCCCATTTCAATAATTCTTAGAGATTTAATTTATCAATACCTGTTGAATAATTTTGGAGTTTCAGACTATTCAACGTCATAGCTTTTACATTAACATAAGCTTATATTTTTTAACCTATGTAGTCCTGAGGATGACCCTTGCACAGATATCTTTTCCGAAATATGTATCGATTCTAAATATTTAATGTAGTTTTATTTTCAGACAAATATTGAAACGTAATAAATATCCGTCTATTCGAAAAAAAGAAAAAAGAAATGTTTCCTTCGATCCTCAGACGGCAACAGGATATTTTTTATACACAAGCCTGCGTACACATACACACAAAAGTGATCGCAAACGCAAACATACACACACAAACACACACACAAACACACATACACACACACATATATATATATATATATATAAATACACACACCCACACACACACACACACACACATATATATATATATATATATACATATAAACACACACACCCACACACACAAACACACACACACACACACACACATATATATATAT
>NC_090729.1:20154548-20159548 GCF_036898095.1 Palaemon carinicauda | reverse complement strand
CCACACACTAAATATCTTACATCAAACCGAAGCAAACGTGATCTTTAGTGAAACCAATTGATATGAAACTGGAGGTCCACAACAAAATCTTGACACCCTTAACGTGCACAGCAGAAACAAATTACTCCAATACTCACTTTGTTCTAATATGAGAACAGCGAAGCAAATTGGGTATTTTCCTAACATTAACATTTTTAAATAAAAATATTTAAGAAAATAATCCAAACCAAAGATAGCCATATTTGATTACATACTTATGCAAGAATTATACAGGACTAACGTCTGGAAATTGTTTCGGCACCAATTAGCAATTTTAGAGGAAAGTGGGAGATTAAAAATCTGTTTTTACAAAAAGTAGCTTACTGATAATGGGGATGTATACATTGATATCTAATTTGCTTAGCATTGTGTTATTACTTTAATCCTTTATCTACTATTGTTGTTTATGAACATGTTCTTCAGATTTATAGATTTAAGAACAATTAAACACGCATAAAAATGGAATTAATATAAATGAGAAATCACCATTTACTCTTCACAAGTAAATTCATGGAGTAAAATTTCTATCTTTTCCAAAAGCAGCGAAGATGAATGCTGCTCAGACACCGGCAGTAAAAGATTACCAAAATATTAAATTGAACTTATTCGAATACTAAATCTCGCTCTCTCTCTCTCCTCGCTCTCTCTCTCTCTCTCTCTCTATATATATATAATATATATGTATATATATATATATATATATATATACATATACATATATATATATATATATATGCACACACACACATATGAAAAATTATATGAGCAGGTAGATGGAATAGCAATGGGATCGCTATGTGAACAACCCGGGGCATATATACTTCTATGTTATTGTGAAGGGAAATGGCTGAGTTATTGTCCCATTGAATTTAAGCTTCTCTTGTATCGTCAATTTTTAATATCAAATTTACAAAAGAAAGTGAACAGGGTAATACTTTGGCTTTTCTCGTTATCTTGGTCTTTCGGAAATATAATACCATTGAAACCTCATTATTAAAAATGAAAAAAAGAAAGACAAAAAAGAAAACCTTAACAGGAATAAGCTTTCATTTTTTTAAGTTCGGAATAAAAAATAAACAAAGTCTAATCAGTAAAAACCCTGTTATATAGAAGTTACCATGTATACTTAACTTATTTGAGGTTTCACAAGGAATAGATTTTTTAAAATATTTTTTTATTAATAATAGATTCCCTCTAAACATCTGTTACAATCAAGTCAAGATGTTTATAGGTGATATTTACAGTCAAAATTTAGCAATTCAAACGGTCAGTAAGAAAAGTTGTCTGCTTTCCGTACTATGGTTATGTTTCGGAGGGTCTAAGAACAGAGGTTATGAGTTTTGTAGGGAAGTGTTATCCCCACTATATTTAAAACTTATTTCTACTTACAAGTTCTCAGTTGGCTCACTTTTTAAATATAATAGGAGTTTACCTACTCCCGTGTGTTCCGATGTCATATACACTTTTCAATGTGCACTTTGTAATGAGTGCTACACTAGAAGCACATTTAGACAGCTTCAGTGAAGGATTTCGGGAGCACATAGTGAAATCAGTACTACCTAGTATACCTTCAAATAAGATAACCAATTTCGGATATTTATGACCATTCATCTAAATCTGGGTCATTCTATTTCCAATGAAAAGTTTCAAAATCACAGACAGACATGGTAGCGTCAGCTAACTGAGATTCTTGAAGTCTTTATACGTTTTTAAGACAAAACCCAGCTTGAATGAGGGCTTACTTGTTCAGTTGCCAGTGACCCATTGATTCGTTTTCGGGAGACTAGGTATATTAGTTATTGGGTCTTTTATATAGTTATATAGTTATATGAGTAATAAGTCTTTTATATGGTTTTATGTTCATTGATTGGTTTGATTTTACCGCTAGTTGGGCAGTTCTTGGAAGTATATCTTAATAATTACGAACTTATGAAGATTTTGATTAATTTTATTAATTTCACATAATAAATAATTGCAAATAGGCTTAAGATGACAAAAGTTATGTCGAAAGCTACCAAATAAATAATAAAGATGATAGCAGCATTGACCATTATATTTTTACCTAAATTTCGATTCCTCAGGGAAACACGATTATCATCTCTCTCTCTCTCTCTCTCTCTCTCTCTCTCTCTCTATATATATATATATATATATATATGTATGTGTGTGTGTGTGTCTCTCTCTCTCTCTCTCTCTCTCTCTCTCTCTCTCTATATATATATATATATATATATGTATGTGTGTGTGTGTAAGTGTGTGCGCGTGTGTATAAAGCCGTGCAAATTTCAAAATGTTCTGAGCTCAAACGACAAAAAGTTAAATAGTAGAAAATAAACCTCCCTGATATGTAGTGTAGATTGGCAAGGGAACCGGCCACCCGTTGTGATGATGAAGATTGAGAGTTATCGCATCGTTTGACTGTCCAGACAGTGCTGCATTGAGTTCCTCTCTGTGGTTGCAATTCATTTTCTTTGCCTATACATACATAGAATAGTCTGGCCTATTCTTTCCACATTCTCCTCTTTCTTCATACACCTGACCACACTGAATTACCAAATAATCCATCGCTTAAGGGGTTAATTGCTGTGCTGTAGTTGTTTAGTGGCTATGTTACTCTTGGTAAGGGTAGAAGAGAATTTACATGTGGCAAGAGGCTCTACTATGAGAGGGACACCCCAAACCATTGTTTTCTAGTCTTAAGTAGTGCCACAGCTTATGTGCCATGGTCTTCCACTGTCTTGGGTTAGAGTTCTCTCGCTTGAGTGTATACTCCAGCACACTAGTCTGCCTTATTTCTCTTCCTCTTGTTATTTTGAACTTTTATAGTTTATACGTGATACATGTATTTTAATGTTGTTATTATTAAACTTCTCTTGCAGTGTATTTCCTTTCTTCACTGAGCTGTTTTCCTTTTGGCTTCTAGCATCCTGCTTCGCCATAGTAATAATAATATTACTTTGTAGAACAATATGACGTACATAAAAACTCATTATAGCATTCATAATATCACCTTAAAAACTTATATTAATATTATTTCACGTAATGTTAATAAAAAAACTAGTGTTGCAGTATCATTTTCAGCTAATATTATGTAAAGCACGCAACTTGCTCATGGGTTTAAATAAGAACTTTGAGTTCAAGTGCGTGAGAAGCATTTATATTTGCAGTTACTGTACCCAATTCTAGATTAATAATTGACTCATACAATTTGTTAAAGATACTTCTAGTATAATAATTTCCAATGATTACTTCATAATACCGTGTTACAAATCTATTTTACCTTTAGATATTATAATTAGTATTAGCTGACATTAATTACTATATTTGTTAATATTGACATTTGCATATTCAAAAGTGTAACCAAGGCACTTTTACTATGGAAACTGTTTTTCCTGATACCGCATAAGTTCACATATGACATAGACTTCCCAGAAAATTGTTAATACCGACACTCCTAATATGGATTGCCCCGCATTATTTGACTTACCTTCATATATGCAAGTAAGAAGAATTACACCCATGTACGAAAACAATCAGGCTCACGCTTTCAGAAAAAGTAGCTTTCACTCATTCATATGAGTGTTTCTTTGCTTCTGTGTATATATGTCCCAACCATATACAACGCAGACCAAAGACAATTTTCAACTGTTTACTCCGTTTTTCATAATAAACTAGGTTTGAAGATTACCAACGAGCAGTAAGGGAAGTGGGTAGTCCAGAGGTGAACATTTCCATACATAATTATGATCTGAGCCCAAACACCATTGCCACTCAATTTAGGAATGAAGGGCCAACATAAAAGTTGCTGATGCTTTGTCAAATAGAACTCTAGGCCTTTCCAATCCCCATTCTTAGCTAAAAAGGAAAGTTAAATTGCTAGATGGTGGAGGGCTATCTGTAACCTGTTTTATTTATTCTTCCATTAAGAGTCACACCTATCACCTCGTTAGTAATAAAATTGCTTTTCATTCTCTCTCCTCTAATTACTTTTTTTTATATTTCATGATATGGGTTACATCAGTTTTCTGTCTATTGATTTCCCATCCTCGTAATGGTAAGGATCATCAGACTAGACTTCCTTTATATGATTCTAAATATGCGTAATATATCAAATGTCATTATTATATGTTTCCCTCAACCCCTATTGTGATCATAAAAACAGAACGAGAAAATGTAACATACCAAAACATTGAAAAGGTAAGAACCCATTAAAATGCTCTATGTAGGAAGCACGTAAAAAGACCGTATATTCGCTCACTCCACTATACTCCTAACCTGTCCACCTCCGGTAGTGTATCACGGGAGAAATGACTACCAAAGCTCCCATAAACCACCTTTATTGCCCGCCAGTAGTCAAATATGGAAGGGATATTCTGTGAATGGACGTCATCATTACATTTACCAAAAGTGCCTGGTATTTGAGTGCTGTTGCGAGTTAATCAAGTGGACTTGTTTTAACGTGGAACAAAATGGTTCAGTTTCAATAAAAAAACCAAGTTATATTGCAGATTTATTGGGTTTTGAATGACACCAAATCCGATATTGAATTTAATTTCAAATAATCCTTGATTTTTTCATATCTACAATAGAAATCACGTTTCGAGAGAAATATAAGATATAAAGATGAGCAATATAAGGAAAATTTCCATAAAATCTGCTTATGATGTCACTTGAAAGCGATTACATTTTTTTTTAATTGCCTGTAAGTCATTTAGCGATACAAAATAATATACATCACTAAAGGATATAACTTCATTGGTCTTCTATTTTATATGAATTCAATCTCTAAATTCTTCTGTTCTTTTGACATATTCTCTGTCAATGCAAAAGGTACAAAAGATTTGAAAACGGCGATAAGATATATCTTATGAAAATATTTTGCAATCTCAAAATCAAATATTACGTTAAATGGAATTTTGAGGAAAAGTTGGAAAACATTTTCGTTTCAATAAATACCATTC
>NC_090729.1:20145896-20150896 GCF_036898095.1 Palaemon carinicauda | reverse complement strand
AAGTAGTTCTAGAATATCTGATTTTTTATCATTATCCTCTATTGATTCTGTAAGTTTTTTTTTTTTTTTTTTTTTTTTTTCATTTAAAAACAACAAAAGCCCAAGAATTAATTCTATTTTCCTTTATAGGCCGTAGTGTATTTTTGTTAAAGGCGTTAATAGTTACGCTGGGTTATGAGGTTCAAAATTATTACTATCTTTAAATGAGATGAATGTGATTTAGATAAGGCAATGATCATTATAGATATCTCGTATTCAGTTTTTTATTATGCAAGGAACAGGCAAAAAGAGAATGATTATATATTCCCATGAATTAAGATTTATTATGTGGTCAAGTTTTAGAATAATTTTCGGTAACATTTCCAGGATACGACAATGATTATTCCTTTTACAGCTCCGGGTTGTAAGATTCTTTCGTCAAACTCGGAAACAGAAAAGCAATTGTGAAAATAGTGACAGACAAGCAAAAGGAGAACATACCTTCAGACCCAACCCCAAGAACCAGATAAAGGTTTGTGTGTGTCTGTGCGTATGGTATTTTCCAATGTATACCTGATGGTTTGTTAGAATTTATATCTGATATCTAAGGCAGCAGACAGCTCGACATATTTAATTCTGACACCTTAGTTAAATGATGAAAATATGTGAAGTAAAATCTAAATTTAGATCAACAAAAATTTATATGTATATATATATATATATATATATATATATATATATATATATATATATATATATATATATATATAAAATATATATATATACATACATATATATATATATATATATATATATATATATATATATATATATATATATATATATATATATATATATATATATATATATATATATATATATATATGTATGTATGTATATATATAATTTATTAAGTGGTTGTAGGTAATCCACTGTCTCCTGGTCTTAATCATTTGTAAATCTAATATTAATAAAGATATTATGCAAAACAATCCCGTGTAATGTGACGGGGTTTATATATAACGATGACATAATTTGTACATGACTAGGGAGTGAAATATAAAAAGTTTCTTTATTAAATTAAAATTCGCTATGGAGATATAAAACTAAATATGAGGGTAACCTTTACTTGTTTAACTGACTATTCTACATAAATGATATCACACTCAGTATATGGAGAAAACCAATCAACATTAGCTCGTAAGTAGGTTTTTGGTTTAAGGACAACAATAAAGAGCATCTGTTCACATCAATGTTTGATGGCGTGGTAACTGCAGTTAGAAATGCAGGAAAAATATTAAGAAAATCCTGATATTGCATTAAAGGATGCATTAGAGATTAGCAAAAGGAATTCTTTGGTGATGATAACAGGAAAAAAAAAAACATGAAAATAAGATTTCTTGTTCATCTTTCTTGTAGATTTAGAGATATTCTCCATTCATTAAAAGCAAAACTGAATTGATTAAGCTCGGAAAGGCAATTCATTAAAAAATAACCATAGAGAGAACCCCTCAAGTCATAATGTGCGTGTGCTGAATAAAGCTCTCTTTACATCTCTTTTATATAAGTATTTTAGAAGTTTCTCAGCATTTTTTCTTATATATAGCAGATATGTCTAACATTGTTTACAAAGCAAATATTGATCAATTTATGTTTGGTAGTGGGGGGATTAAACAGATGATAGTGAACGCTTCTTCATTTTCATATATTTTTTTTGGATCAACCAGAGAATGGAAACTGAAGGTGACGTCATTATATGTGTTATGTTCGATGATAATGAACAATTTGTACTGGGTATTGATAAGTCTATTTTAGGCATGTTATCTTTTCTAAATAGTCAGCTAACATTGCTGTGTGAATATGAAAATATTTTGGCCATATATATATATATATATATATATATATATATATATATATATATATATATATATATATATATATATATATATATATATATATATATATATATATATATATATATATATATATATTCCCATATTTTGTAAAAAAAAAACATAATTAAGGGCAACTTCACTTTATATTACTACGAGTATGATGTTGAACCTAATCGATCTTAGAAATGATAAAAGTTTATTTCTGTGTTCTTTTTCTCTTATTATCCTTCACATCAGATAAAATAAGAAAATAATAATTAAAGGAATTTATATATGAGGAGGTAAAATTACAGTAAATATTATTACACAGTAACTTCAAGTAAATTAAGACCAAAGGATATAATGTGAAACTGAATAATTAATTTGGAATTAGAGAAGAAATCTAGATATCTATCTTACCCAGCACTAAGAACAAAAGGGCACTGAATCCTTCAGCAAGGAAATTGGGTGGAGGTGCGTCCTTGCAATATACGAACGAGTAAACAAGCCATTGCATGCATTGCAAGCCTTTATTGACACTTGCTGAATACTACGAACAGAAGCGACACTAGATTGTTTAGTCAACAGCTTTCAGTAACTATCAGACCACCATAAACACCACTTTCCCGGGGCAAAGATCAAAGACTTTAGCTTCCAATCCCTACCTTCGTGTTCTGTTCCAAGTTCTTAGTTTGGACCTAGGTACACAATATCAAAGAGTGTTTGCATGACAAAGATAATATCTTAGGCATTCAACTGCAATGTGATAAACCAAAGGACTATTTGCAAGAGGTTTTCAGGTTTCTTAAAATACTCTGTTATTGAAGATAACTCGTTTCAGCTCATATCCTTCTAAGAGGCAGATGTCACCATATCGATCGTGAGATTCATCGATAAACTAGCTGAAGACAAGTGAAAGAACAGGTGAAAAAATGGGACACCGATTGTAGAGTGTTTACCGATACGTGAGGATATATCGATATTGTTCCATATATACCAATATATTCTTAATTTTGATTTCTAATTCTAATATTTTCTTTCCGCTGTCACTAATAATTTGTATTATAGGATACTTCCTGTAAAGCTTTAGTTTATCAATGACTGATATCATGATGTTTGAGTAATTGACGTTTGCAATGGAAAAATAAGTAATTGTGAATATTCATCGGAAGTGTCAAACTATGGGGGTTGGGGTGGCCCATAGAAAAATTTTCTGGGTAGAGATCTGCTGGACTGAGGCTCGAGGCCCGCTTAAGCTCTATAGTAACTTATAGTGTCTGCAACTTAACATACACAAACACACATACATAAATTTTGTATATATATATATATATATATATATATATATATATATATATATATATATATATATATATATATATATATATATATATATATATATATATATATATATATATATATATATATATATACTGTTACCATTATTATTGTTATTATTATTATTATTATTATTATTATTAATAAATTATTATCATTATTTTTATTATTATTATCATTATTGTTATTAAAGAGACGCATTATTTACATATGTTATTTTCACTGAATTATATGGGTTTTGAGTCGAACGTATTTAGTGCATTAGGTTTTTAAAACATTACCACTTTATTTACTTTAATTTGAAGCTTATGTTAATTCAGTTTTTAATAAGAAACCCAATGTATGAATTAGTTCATGGATGCTGAATTACATATCCCAGTCAAAATAATCGCCTAATGAATATCATATATATATATATATATATATATATATATATATATATATATATATATATATATATATATATATATATATATATATATATATATATATATATGGATAAATATCAACACAACATCGTGTTCAAATAGAAATAAATTTCTACCTCATACTTGGGATCGAACGCTGGTCCCTTCTAATGAAGGGCCAGGTCGAAACCAACCATGCCACGAGAGGCCATAAAAGAAATCGGAACATAACGGCTAATCAGCTGTTCCTGGATTTACCTGGCGAGACATCAGTCTCCTACCAGCGATTTTTACCCGACTTCCTGGCCCACCACGTGACACAATTGATAGTAATTCATTCAAATTACCACTAATGAGTTAATATGGATAAATATCAACACAGCATCGTGTTCAAATAGAAATAAATTTCTACCTCATACTTTGGATGGAACGCTGGCCCCTTCTAATGAAGGGCCAGGTCGAAACCAACCATGCCACGAGAGGCCATAAAAGAAATTGGAACCTAACGGCTAATCAGCTGTTCTAGGATTTACCTGGCGAGACATCAGTCTCCTACCAGCGATTTTTACCCGACTTCCTGGCCCACCACGTGACACAATTGATAGTAATTCATTCAAATTACCACTAATGAGTTAATATGGATAAATATCAACACAGCATCGTGTTCAAATAGAAATAAATTTCTACCTCATACTTTGGATGGAACGCTGGCCCCTTCTAATGAAGGGCCAGGTCGAAACCAACCATGCCACGAGAGGCCATAAAAAAAATTGGAACCTAACGGCTAATCAGCTGTTCTAGGATTTACCTGGCGAGACATCAGTCTCTTATCAGCAAGTTTTACCCGACTTCCCGGCCAACCACGTGACACAATTGATAGTATTTCATTCAAATTAACCCTAATGAGTTAATATGGATAAATATCAGCACAATATTGTGTTCAAATAGAAATAGATTTCTACCTCATACTTGGGATCGAACGCTGGCTCCTTCTAATGAAAGGCCAGGTCGAAACCAACCATGCCACGAGAGGTGATAAAAGAAATAGGAACCTAAAGGCTAATCAGCTGTTCTAGGATTTACCTGGCGAGACATCAGTCTCTTACCAGGTAGTTTTACCCGACTTCCCGGCCCACCACGTGACACAGTTGATAGTAATTCATTAAAATTACCCTTAATGAGTTAATATGGATAAATATCAACACAACATCGTGTTCAAATAGAAATAAATTTTTACCTCATACTTGGGATCGAATGCTGGCCCCTTCTAATGAGAGGCCAGGTCAAAACCAACCATGCCACGAGAGGCCATAAAAGAAATCCTCGCCTGTACTTCTTGCCAAACTTCCAAAGTACATCGACACACGGATTCAGGATTGGGCACCTATTCTCAACCTCAGTG
>NC_090729.1:20125896-20140896 GCF_036898095.1 Palaemon carinicauda | reverse complement strand
GATGAAAGAAGAAGACAAGAAAGACAACGTGAAGAAGAAAGAAGAAGGGAACAAGAAGCAATTCGCCTAAGAGAGGATGATCTTAGAAAAGGAGAAGAAAATGCGAGGTTTACTGCTCTCATTCAAACTCTTGCCCCGATCATCCATTCTCATCCAGGCAACCATACACCTGGCACAGAGGTGAATTCTAACTCCAATCAACCCACTCTTCCACCTCCACAGAAGGCAACAGCCCAAACGCCACCCCCACTGAAAGCAGATGCCGGAATGGAGACGTTGGTGGGATGACTATGCTGTTATGGTGGATCTTTCTAAGCTTCCACGTGAAAAACAAATGATCCAGATGAGGATGTGTTTAACCTTTGAAACACAGCGTGTTTTAGAACACACACTGCAGATTTCTCCCTCTACAGATAAGTCTGTAGATGAAGTCCTCGATGCTCTACAGTTGCATATTAAGGAACTAATGAATGAAGTCCTTCACCAAAGAGAGTTGCTTAGCTGTAAGCAAATGCAAGGAGAATCTTTTGCTGATTTCTACGTGAGACTTCGACGCATCGCAGAAGTTGATTTGTGCTCAGGTAATGCCGCTGCATGTGAGGATACCCAACTGAAAATGATAATCTTGATGGGCATTCGAGATGCAGAGTTGGTTCAGAAGTTGATTGCCTTGGACGCCATCTCTCCTCTTCAAGATTTCGTCACAACCTGTCGATCGTATGAGGCAGGTAAAACTGCAACTTCTGCCATATGTGGCCTACCCAGCCAGTTGTGTGCTGTTTCAGCCTACAGGAGAAGCAAGAAATCAAGCGGGAAGCCAGCCTTTTTATGCCAGTATTGTTCCCGTCAGCACGAACCTGATAAATGCCCTGCTGCCAATAGTACCTGCAAAAACTGTGACCGTGTTGGCCATTGGTCCAGGACGTTGAAGTGTCCTGCCAGCAAAGTCCAGTGCCGTCATTGTCACCGTATTGGACACTTCGATAAATGCTGCAAGGATAACAAGACAAATGGTCATCGAGACAGATCTTCAAGCAACAGTGGTGCCTCTGCAGTCTCCAACAAACAACAAGATTCATGGACCAGCTGTCGTTGCTTAGGATCACCTTCCACCATCACCAAGACGCCCAAACCTATCTGTGTCCTCTTGTCATCTGGCGATGTTAACTCTCGCATCAAGATGTTACCTGACAAAGGTGCCGACGTCACCGTTATCGGACAACAACACCTGGACACAATGGGTATATCCAGGAGCTGCTTGCAACCACCTCCGCTGAATGTGACGTTCACAGCGGACGAATCTCCGATGTCACCTGCTCTGGGCATATTTAAAGCTACCCTTACCCTAGGCAAGCGATCATGTCCTACCAGGATTCAGGTTCGCGAAAATGTGGACGTTTCACTTTTATCCTATGGCCATTGTCAAGAACTATCCATAATATCTCCTGACTTCCCAAACCCATTTTAGAAATCAAACATGTCAATAGATGCAAGGAGCTTCCCATCTCAGCAACTACATCCCCTTCAGCAGCCAAGGAATACTTTCTTCGGGAATTTAAAGATGTGTTGGTCTCGAAAGAAGATTTGAAGACAGCTCCTCTCAAGCCCATGGCTGGTCCTAGCATCAGAATCCACCTAAAGGATGGTGCAGTGCCTTTCGCCATCCACACCCCAAGACATATTCCATTTGCTTTCAAGGACCAAGTCAAAGAAGAGCTTTATTCTATGGTGGCCCAAGGGATAATCAAACCAGCTGGTGATGACCCTTCAGTTTGGTGCCACCCTCTTGTCGTCGTCGCCAAGAATGGAACAGGCGTATGTATCACCGTCGATCTAACAAAGCTGAACAGCCAAGTTTCTCGTCCAGCCCACCTTTCACCCACACCCTACATGGCTATTCATAGTGTGGACTGGAAGTCTCATTTCTTCACCACAGCTCATGTTCTTCACGGGTACTGGCAGATGGAACTGGCTGAAGAGGATCGTCACTTAACCACCTTTATTACGCCATATGGTCGGTTCATACATTGCAGAGGACCGATGGGCTTCACAGCTACTGGAGATGCCTTCTGCCTGTGAGGTGATATGGCCCTTAAAGGTGTCCAAAACTGTGATAAGGTGATAGACGACCTCCTTCTGTACGACGAAGACTATGTTACCCACCTTCAACGTATCCACGAAGTGCTCACCAGGTGCCGCAAGTTCGGGATCACACTCAACAGGGACAAATTTGTGGTCGCTGCCCCATCTGTGAACTTCTGCGGATACACACTCTCAGGAGACGGCATCGTGGCTAACCACCAGAAAGTCAATGCGATCAAGGATTTTCAGACCCCTGCTAACCTGACGGACCTCAGATCGTTCATATTGGTCAACCAGTTAGCAGAGTTTACGCCTGACATCTCCGTTGCAGCCCAACCTCTATGCCCCCTGAGAACATTTGTCTGGACTTCTGACCATGATGAAGCCTTCCAACGCGTCAAGTTAGCCCTCACCTGTCCACCAGTTCTCGCCCTCTTTGACCCAGACCTAACCGTCGTTCTTCAGACGGACGCTTCTCGCCTCAATGGCATTGGATATTCTCTCCTGCAGGACCATGGTAATGGACACCTGCATCTAGTTCAGTGTGGTTCTGGTTTTCTCGCCGATGCAGAGACACGTTACGCTACCATTGAGCTCGACATGCTAGCTATTGTCTGGGCAATGTCAAAGTGTAGGCTATACCTAGCTTGCCTACAGCACTTTACTCTGATGACGGATCACCGATCCCTCATCCCTATTCTGAACAGTTATACACTGGATGCCATTGAGAACTCTCGTCTCCAGCGCCTCAAGGAGAAGATCTCGCCCTACATCTTTACAGCTGTGTGGCATGCTGGGAAGTTGCTCTGTGTTCCAGACGCATTGTCTCAAGCCCAAGTCAGCCCTCCCACACAGGAGGACGAAACCTCAGGTGCTTCTTCTGCTGCTCATCTTTGGACTGTCATAGCCATGAACACCGTTACTCTTTCAGACGAGTCTTCAGCTTAGGACGCCGACCGGATACTTCAGGATCTTCACAACGCAGCGAGAACAGATCCTTCGTATACGCGTCTACTCAATTGTGTCACACCAGGATTCCCTCGCAACAGATATGACTGGCACAATTCTTTACTCCCATATTGGAAACTACGTGCAGATCTCTACGCCGATGGTGACCTCGTCCTGTATGAAGCAAGAGTTGTAGTTCCTGCTGCCCTTCGTCGCCGCACCTTGTCCCACTTGCATGACAGCCACAGGGGTGTGGAAGCAACCAAGCGCAGAGCAAGGCCCGGTATCGATTCTGATATCTCCAATACAGTCGGAGCTTGTGAGGCATGTCATACATTACAGCCATCTCAGCAGCAGGAACCTCTACTGAATGATGACAATCCAACAAGACCCTTTGAGTCAGTTTCAGCTGACTTCTTTGTTGTTGCAGGGAAGTCTTTCCTAGTTGTCGTCGATCGCTTATCAGGATGGCCTGTTGTCGCTCCCTGCAAAAGTGATACTACCGCTTCTAATACCATCAGGATCTTCTGCCGCTACTTCCGCGAAGTTGGTGTTTTTCTTCGCGTTAGGACAGATAGAGGGCCACAATTCACCAGCACAGAGTTCAAGGATTTCATGAAGAGATGGGGAGTTCGACACAGGGTAACCTCACCCCACTAACCACAATCGAATGGTCATGCCGAAGCTGCTGTGAAGTCCATTAAGCACCTCATACTGAAAACAGCCCTGTCTGGCAACATCGATAATGAAGATTTTGACCGTGGATTGTTGGAACTCAGGAATACTCCTAACTTTAGAGGACGCTCCCCTGCCCAGATCCTGTATGGCCGTCCTCTTAGGTCATATATTCCTGCCCATCCAAATGCATTCTCCAAGGAGTAGCAGGTCAAGACTGAAGACTGTCTGCAGTGATGCCGCCCACTACGAGCAGGTAAAGACCCAGTATGACCAGCATGCTAACTCCCTGCCCAAATTGAGCGTCGGACAGCAAGTTTGGATTCAAGACACGAGCTCTCATCGTTGGGATAAAGTTGGCATCGTCATGGGCCATGGAAAGTCAAGAGACTATCAAATTCGTCTCCCTAGTGGTCGTATGTGGTGGCGTAATGGCCGATTTCTTCGTCCAGTGCCACCCACTATTAGTGACTCCTCTCTCCCTGTCCCAGTGGCCCCTTGCCATGACCCATGAAGAGAGTCCTTAGTCACCATTCCTCCTGTGAATCCATGTCGTTCCCAAAGACTCATAGAAAAGGAGTCCGCTCGAGAATGCACTACGAGCGTGAGGGGGAGGGAGGTGTAGGTACATGAAAAGACACATTTCACATGTACCAGTATTGTCTATGATTATTATTATTGTATGTGCCATTTACTGCATTATCATGATTACCATTATTGTACGTATTATTAACTGTATTATGTACTTTCAACCATTATTTCAGATGTTGCATATCATTAGATTAATTCCTGTAATGTTATTGATATGATATGGCAACATTGAATCAGCATTGGCAACACTTATCTGTTGTGTTCCCATGATGCAGTCTGTTCGTCTTCTTTCCATTATCTGATAAGTTATCTTTCCTCGTGTCCCACATACCTTGTGTATTTCCTCTAATAGACATTGAGAACCTACTTTTTAAGTTGTATCCTTGCCCCATCAATTAAGGTTAAAGAAGTTACCAACATACATATATATATATATATATATATATATATATATATATATATATATATATATATATATATATATATATATATATATATATATATATATATATATATATATATATATATATATATATATATATATATATATATATATATATATATATATATAAACACAATATCGTGTTCAAATAGCAATAAATTTCTACCTCATACTTGGGATCGAACGCTAGCCCCTTCTAATGAAAGGCCAGGTCGAAACCAACCATGTCACGAGAGACCATGAAAGAAACTGGAACCTGACGCTACCTAGCTGTCTGATGATTTACCTGGCGAGACATCAGTCTCTTACCAGCGAGTTGTACCCAATTTCCCAGCCCACCACTTGACACAATTGGTAGTAATTCATTCATATTACCCCTAATGAGTCAATATGGATAAATGGTTGGTTTCTACCTGGCCTTTCATTAGAAGGGGCTAGCGTTCGATCCCAAGTATGAAGTAAAAATTTATTTCTATTTTAACACGATGTTGTGTTAATATTTATCCATATTGACTCATTAATGGTAATTTGAATGAATTACTACCAATTGTGTCACGTGGTGGGACGGGAAATTGGGTAAAACTCGCTGGTAAGAGAGTGATGTCTCGCCAGGTAAATCCTCGGACAGCTAGGTAGCGTCAGGTTCCAATTTCTTTTATGTTTTCTCGTGACATGGTTGGTTTCAACCTGGCCTTTCATTAGAAGGGGCTAGCGTTTGATCCCAAGTATGAGGTAGAAATCTATTTCTATTTGAACACGATGTTGTGTTAATATTTATCCATATTGACTCATTAGGGGTAATTTGAATGAATTACTACCAATTGTGTCACGTGGTGGGACGGGAAATTGGTTAAAACTCGCTGGTAAGAGACTGATGTCTCGCCAGGTAAATGCTCGGACAGCTAGGTAGCGTCAGGTTCCAATTTCTTTTATGGTCTCTCGTGACATGGTTGGTTTCAACCTGGCCTTTCATTAGAAGGGGCTAGTGTTCGATCCCAAGTATGAGGTAGAAATTTATTTCTATTTGAACACGGTGTTGTGTTAATATTTATCCATATTGACTCATTAGGGGTAATTTGAATGAATTACTACCAATTGTGTCACGTGGTGGGCCGGGAAATTGGGTAAAACTCCCTGGTAAGAGACTGATGTATCGCCAGGTAAATCCTCGGACAGCTAGGTAGCGTCAGGTTCCAATTTCTTTTATGGTCTCTCGTGACATGGTTGGTTTCAACCTGGCTTTTCATTGGAAGGGGCTAGCGTTCGATCCCAAGTATGAGGTAGAAATTTATTTTTATTTGAACACGATGTTGTGTTAATATATATCCATATTGACTCATTAGAGGTAATTTGAATGAATTACTACCAATTGTGTCACGTGGTGGGCCGGGAAATTGGGTAAAACTCACTGGTAAGAGACTGATGTCTCGCTAGGTAAATCCTCGGACAGCTAGGTAGCGTCAGGTTCCAATTTCTTTTATGGTCTCTTGTGACATGGTTGGTTTCGACCTGGCCTTTCATTAGAAGGGGCTGGCGTTCAATCCCAAGTATGGGGTAGAAATTTATTTATATATATATATATATATATATATATATATATATATATATATATATATATATATATATATATATATATATATATATATATATATATATATATATATATATATATATATATATATACCACGTCGATTCCCAATGAAGATCTGCATTGAGTTACATGAAGGAATATTGTGAATTATGTATCGAATTGAAATAGATTATATGCATCGTATAGGTATTACGCTTATTGTTATCATTTCACGTTCACTCTTGTGACAGGAAAATTGAGATTATCTAAATCAATCAAGACTAACACATTCAACATTGTGTAACCAGAGTCTATATAATAATAATAATAAAAAAAAAGAAACACGACAAAAAATCTGAATTTTCTAAAAGGGAACAGCCTATGATAGTTGTTCCACCGTCTTATTTGGCAGAGCACAGACAGTATGCAGAATGCAATTAAATGACTGTTTATCAGGCACTTTACTCTTTGCAGTTTTGATAATCTGAGAATATCGTGAGCCCTATTGCTATACATGTGAATATTATTGAAAAATTATCACAAAATTAATTGTGTAAAACAAATGCTGAGATGTTATCTGCATCCACGTTAAATGCCCATAAGTAAAAACTACAAAGTTGCACTATTCCTACTAAACGTAATGAATGACTGTTTATCTTACAAACCATCGCTTAAAACACATTTCCAGTAGGTGTTGCATTAAGTTCGTATCTTCGTGTAGAGAGTAGGGTTCTCCTTCAGTATAGGACCAGAACACCAACACTTAAAATAAGTAAAGTAATAAAAACATCAACGTTGTTTTGATTCTTCTTAGCGTCTTGCACATCCAAGGAACTGTAATAATTAAACACCTGGTATCTCTTTATGTGTATTTGTTTCGGCAAAATATTATATCATATTGCCAAGTGGATTTGATTAAGAATTTTTTTTTTCTTGGTGATGATTTTGAGATATATTTGTACTGAGTTTAACTCAATTACCTTCTTAATACAATGTGCAAGTGAGGAATTAAACAAGTAAATATGCATTTGATTAGTAATTGACTGGTATGGGTCACCTTCTGTTCAGTCATTTGAAATTATTTGGTATTATAATTTTGTTAATGTTCTGGAATCTCCAAAATAAGTTTGTTACATCGAAGGTTTTCTTAACGTATTCAAATTATTGTTTCTTCCATATAATATATTCCCGTATATAAAAGAAAATAAAAACTTGGTTTGCTCAGATATTTTGATTGTCATGATAGCCAACAATCTGATTTAATTCGAATTCATAATGGCTAATGATAATTTACCATATGAAATTTTTTCTTTAAAATTATTCACTCGGTTTTATTTTCCTCTATGTATCTATGGTCTCCAAGGATATGTAGTCTTGATGATACAAAAGTATTATACCAAGGTAGAAGAAACTGCAAATAATCTGTTCTAGTCTGAATATTTGATGTTTTAATCAAGAAAACTATCTATACCTTGCAATTAGAGAATAAGGACTTAATAAAGGAAATAGTATGTCTATCTTTCCATGACTGATATCTGAAAGCCGCCATCTTTCAAAGAATCTATAAGCAAAGTTATCTTTTAAGTACAACAGGGTAACAGAAGAAAAACCTTTTTGATAGTATATGTTCATATTTAATGTTATGATAAAGTAACGGAATGTTATGATGCGATCATAATCTACTACCAATCTAGTCATTTGCTTTCATGAAGTTTCAGAGAATGATAAACAAGGGCCAATTAGAATGACCAAAATAGCGTTCATACTACACAGCCATATCTGAATGTAATTCTTAATTCGAGAAACTGCAGTATATGCTAGGGGCGAATAGATTTTAATGAAAATAATTACATTGCCTTAATATTTTATGCACGTATAGATTGTAATGAAAAATAAAGCACATTGCCCTTACATTTTAGGCTCGTATAGATTATGATGAGAGAAAAAATCATACGTTGACTTTATATTTCAGGCACGTATAGATTGCAATGAAAAAAAAGAATACATTGCCTTTATATTTTAGGCCCGTATATATTGTAATGAAAAAAAAAACACTGCCTTTATATTTCATGTACGTATATACTGTAATGAAATATGTTGGGTACGTGTAAAATGGAATGAAAAAAAATAGGATTCGTATTTTAGGCAAGTATATTTGTAATAAAAAAATGCATTCACTTTACATTTTAGGCCAGGTCAGATTGTTATGAAAACCAAAATAACCTTGCCTTGATATGATAGGCACGTATAGTTTGCAAAAAAAAAAAAAGAAAAAAAAAACTACATTGGCTTTTTTTTTGAGGAACGTATAGATAATAATGAAAAAAAAAATACATTATTTTATTCAAGTAGTGATTATAATAAAGAAATTAAATTGCCTATGTATTTTAGGCACATAAATTGTAGATGGAAAGTCCCCTGGACACTATGGAAAAGCTGCTGAGATGATACTAGATGAAAATGAAGTAACTCCCAGAATACTTACAAGATTGTTTTGTAGAATGTGGTATGGAGAGCCAAAACGTGGTGAATGGGAGCTAGAGGTGAGGCCAAAAAGGATGCAAAAATTCCGACTGATTATAGTAATTAAAGAGATATCAAAATTATGCCAGCCATTTGTCATAAAGATATATAGTATGCTCATTCTAAAGACATTACAGAAAATTATTGGTGAAAAACTGAGAAATGAACAAGCAGGATTTAGAAAAGGTAGAAGTTGCACTGACCAAATTTTCATTTTAAGACGTGCAGAATATAGAAAAACACTTTTGATGGCATTTCTGGACTATGAAAAAGCCTTAGATAGTGTGCACCGGCCAATTTTGTGGCGAGTCCTGCATTATTATGGAGTGCCTCTTAAATATGTAAAATTGATTAAGTCTGTTCATGACCCTTGCAAGTGCAAAGTAAATGTTACTGGAGTCCTATCAAAGGAGTTTCCAGTGAAAAGTGGAGCACTCCAAGAAAAAAGTATTGTCACCTAATATGTTTATCGTCCTCACGGATTTTGTAATGTATAGAATAGTTTTGGATGATGGAGAAGCATTGGACTGGATTGCTAAAAGGAAATTAGATGACCTAGAGTAAGCTGATGGCCCTTTCCTTATTAGAAAACGACAGGACTAAAACAACTTATTTAACCAATTGCATGAAGTAGCATTTAAGGATTGGTTTAAGATCAATAGAAGAAAAACATAGATGAAGAGAACGGAATATGCAATGGAAGATAAAATATCATTGGAAGGAGTTATTCAGGTAGTAAGATCACTTAAACAAGATCTTTAGAATCAAAGTTTAATAAAAAGTTGAAAAAAATCAGATCAGATAACGGTTAGGTTAAGTAAAATTTGGAAATTAAATCGGCTGAAATCATATATAAAAATTAGGCTTTTTATCAGTTTAGTAAGATTACTGTCAATGTATGGACATTAGTCGCGGTATGACAATGAAACAATATCCAACAGATTTTGAGTATTTAAGAGTAAAGCCCTTAGAACAATAATAGGAGTTAACTGGCAAGAAAGGATTGGAAATATAATTATAAGATATCAATCGAGTACCATATGTGGATGAGCTTATGATGAAGGGTAGATGGAGATGGTTTGGATATGCTCTTTGCACACCCCAAGAGAGATTAGTTCAACAAATTTTTAACTGGGCTCAGCGAGGCACTAGAATAGATGGAAGACCCAGGCCTACATGGCTGACGACTATGAAGCGTGAAGTAGATGATGAATGGAGAAGTATTATATTTTATAAAAGCTCAAGATAGAGATGACTTGTGAAATCTAACCGAGGCCCTTTATGTCAATACGCATAAAAGGAGATGATGATAGTGTGACGGGCCAAGAGTAGGTTGTGAGTCAATGGCGAGATGAATGCAACTGAGTAACTTTATTAGGACACATCATGTATATATACACACTATGTCCCGGTAAGAAGGTCACAAAACAAAAACTTGCTATTTCTTGTCAAACTGGTACCCGGTTCTGTTAACAGTTATCAATGAAGTAGGCAGACAGGTCAAAACAAGTTGCTGTCAGTGCGAGGGGAGAGCGAAGATGCAAAGGCTAATATATACAAAAGAAAGAAATGTCGTTACTATGTACACTTGAGTGAAACACGGGTGGTACATGGCTCCCCCCCCCCCCCTAAAAATGACATACTGTACTTGTTAAATAGTTTGCCCAGATCTAAAGAGGCGAACTGTAGGCGCATCATCTGGCAGGAGATAAGCAGGTTTTAGAGGATCAATGGAGAGCCAGTCTACTTTGCCATGAATGTTTAGAAGGAATGCTTTCAGATTGTGTTTGATCACAAAGAAAGGGCTAATGTAAGGGGGCGTTAGCAGTTGCTTGCTAGTCTCATTGAGAAGGAAGACCGTGCCAAATGAACTTTGTCTTCAGCAGCTGTGCAGTAGAATAGGGCAAGGGATGTGAAAGGCCGTGAATGAAATCAAACACCTGTCGGCTAATGGGAGCAGGAATCCAAGGTCGCGGTCTACCAGTATTGATGTCACAGAGGAGAGTGGTGTTGGAGTCGTCGAGGGGGATGTCTTCCCAATGCAGGGATGTGCAGGATGTCCTACATGCTTGATACTCTGGATCCTGTCGTTGGACTTCAGCCAAGGGGTTTTAATCCCAGTTGAATGGCGGCCAACGTGTTTCTTGACATGGCATCGAACAACGGGTTTCCTTTTCCTAGGGACATGTGGAAGGGTGCAATTGTATTTAGCCACAGCAAAGAGATGTCGGCGTGATGGCCTGCACCAGATGCATGTTGTCTGTGCGAATTACAAAGGGCGTACCTTTTAAGAAAAAGCAAAAGTGACGCAGAGCCAAGTACACCGCCAGCAATTTGTGATCGAAGGCAGAATAACCCGATTCAGCCTTGGACAGTTTCTGCTGAAGAAGGCCAATGGGCGGGGCGAGCCATTGACCACCTGTTCGAGTACTGCACCAATAGCGACGTCGCTGACATTGGTGGAAAGGAGGAGAGGGGCATGTGGAACAGGAAATGTGAATGCAGTAGCTGATTATAGGGAATTCTTAGCGTTGCAGAAAGCTGATTCTTGAAGGGAAACCCACTTCAGGTCTTTTGGCTTGCCCTTGAGGGAGGTGTAGAGGGGAGCAAGAGTGGCAGCAATGACGGGCAGAAAACGGTGATAATAGTTGCTAATGCCCAAGAATTTCTACAGTGCTTTGACAGTCAAGGGCATGGAGAAGTTCTGAACGGCTGCTACCTTCTCAAGGAGGGAATGGACTCCTTCAGGAGTGATGCGGTGCCTTAAGATATACAATCATTACCGCCAAAGGTACACTTGTCGTACCGGACTACAGGGCAGTTTTGTTGAAGGCGGTCAAGCTCGATGCGCAGGTGATGAAGGTGTTCCTCTTTTGAGGAATAGAACACAAGTATGTCATCCACATAACATACACAAAAGGGGAGGTCACCTAAGATGACATATATTAGACGTGGAAAAGGGTGCCAGATGTCTGAACTTGGTGAAGATTGAAGGTCCAGTCGTCTTGATATGGTTATAAATACGGTTTTTGGCAGGAGCCCTGGTGAAGTTCTGGTTGGAAAACTTCTGGGTATGACGTCATGAGGTGGCCATAGTCCTCCATGGGTACGCTGATGTGGAGAGCGAGGTTGGAGGGTGCGGGTTGAAGAGGCGTCGACAAGTACGAGTCTGCGTTAACAGATCGACGGTTGGTGACATCGACTTGAAGGGGGAAATGAGAGAGGAAATCCACACCGAGGATTGTCAATGTGACGGTAGCAACGAGAAACCTCCAATTAAATTTGCTGTTTCCAAACGATAATGTGAGATTTTCGTAACCGTAGGTGGGTATCAAGGATCCGTTGGCTGCTACCAGGCTGACGTCGGCAGACTTAGACAAACTAAACCCTGTCCTGAAGAGTTCCCTTGTGAAAAATAGAATGACAAGCACCCATGTTTACCAATAATCGCAAGCCCGTTCCTGCATCATGTGTAAGAAAATATTACAAACACAGGAGGCCACTGACAGTCCTTGGCCCATTTCTTCAATGCGGCCAGAAATCTGGAGTGGTAGTAGCAAAACTGCGGCCGATGGGCAGCAGTAAGTGGCTGTAGAACTCGTTGGTTGGGGCGTGAGTGAGTGGTGGGTGATGGGTGGCTCTGTCGCCGCTCCGGCACGTCACGGGGTAGGGGTGTGTGTCCTACGGAATTCACGTCAGCTTTGGTTGACGTTGAATAGGTATCCTCTTCGTCAGGAGCGTAGGTCTTGATGGAGGTCTTGAAGGTCGTGAAGTGGCTGTCCATAAGGGCGACGGCTTTGGTCATCAGGTCCTCTATGGGTAAACTATCGACATCGGGTATGGTAGCGCGTACAGGTTTGGGTAAACGGCATACCAAAAGGGCATGAAAAAGGTTCATCTCACGAGGAGAGCGGTTTGCAGCAGGCTGCTGGCGAGAAAAACTAGCTTTGGTTGACGTTGAATAGGTATCCTCTTTGTCAGGAGCGTAGGTCTTGATGGAGGTCTTGAAGGTCGTGAAGTGGCTGTCCATAAGGGCGACGGCTTTGGTCATCAGGTCCTTTATGGGTAAACTATCGACATCGGGTAGGGCAGAGCGTACAGGTTCGGGTAAACGGCATACCAAAAAGGCATAAAGAAGGTTCATCTCACGAGGAGAGCCGTTTGCAGCAGGCTGCAACAGTTGTTGAGAGAGCTAGAAAAGCTATGCCATACGGGCGGCTAGTGACGGCAAGTACTGCTGCAGAAATTCTGTTTTGATGGTGTCATACGCTTTTGGGGTGTCTCCTTGTTCACAAAGCCAATCTGAGATCTCTGGGAAGGTGTCCTCGAGCATCGCCACGAGAATATAATCTGCTTCGGTGGTTGAGCGAGTCATGCCCTTCATGCGGAACTGGACCTCTGCGTGCTGAAACGCCATGCCGCTGGCGAACGATGAAAGTTTGAATGGGGCGGTGGCATCTTTCGTGGAGTCCGTCATAGCAACAGTGAGGGTGGGAAGGCAGGAGGAGCGAGTCACACTCCAGGGTCACCAATGTGTTGGGCCGAGAGTAGGTTGTGAGTCAAAGGCCTGTAATATATATATATATATATATATATATATATATATATATATATATATATATATATATATATATATATATATATATATATATATATATATATATATATATATATATATTTATATATATATATATATATATATATATATATATATATATATATATATATATATATATATATATATATATATATATATATATATATATATATATATATATATATACAGTATATATATATATATATATATATATATATATATATATATATATATATATATATATATATATATATATATATATATATATATATATATATATATATATATATTTCAGGCACTTATAGATCGTTATGGAAAAAACTCACACTGCCTTTATATTTTAGGCACGTATAGATTATAAAAAAAAAATACATATTCTTTATATTTTAGATACCTATACACTGTAAAGGAAAAGAAAACAAATTTACATTGCCTTTAAATTTCAGGAACGTATAGATTGTAATAAAAGAAATTACATATCCTTTATATTTTAGGAACGTGTTGATTGTAATGATAAAAATTACATTGCCTTTATATTTGAGGCACATATAGATTGTAATGGAGAAAAATCGCACTACCTTAATAATTTAGGCATGCATAGGTTATAATGAGAAAAAATTACATTGCCTTTATATTCTGGGGTCGTCATCTTCATTATCATCTCCTCCTAAGCAAGGGTCCTCGATTACATTTCGGCGGTCATCTCTTTATTGAGCTTTTAAATCAATACTTCTTCATTCATCATATACCACTTCACATTTTATAGGACTCAGCTATGTAGGTCTGGGTCTTCCAACTCATCTAGTGCCTTTCAGAGCCTTGTTGAGAGTCTGGTGAACTAATCTCTCTTGGTTGGGGGTGCAAAGATTATGCCCAAACCATCACAATGTGACCCCTTACCATGATGTTATCAAAATATGTCACTCGGGTTATCGCTCTTATAATTTGATTTATAACCCTGTCCTACCATTCAGTTCCCAATATTCCTCTGAGGACTATGTTCTCAAATCTACATAAACTCTTGAATATTGTTTCATTGCCATACCGCGACTTATGTCCATACAGTAACAATGATCTTGCTAAACTGATATACTGTATAGCCCGATTTTATATGTAAATTCAGACAATTTGATTTACATATTTTACTTAACTTAGCCATTGTCTGAGCTGCTTTTATAAATTTTTCACTAAACTCAAATTCTAAATACCCTGTATTAGAGATCATAGTTCCGAAACATTTCAATAAATCCTCCTCATTACCCCTTCTTCTTCCATTGATATTTCATCTTCCATTGTATATTCTGTTCTCATCATCACTGTATCTTTTCTATTTATGTTGAGCCTAGCTTCGTTTGATATTTCATACATTTTGGTAAGCAGGCTTTGCAAGTCCTGTGGTGTTTTGCTAATAAGGACTGCGTCATCAGCAAACTCTATGTCGGCTAATATCCTGTTACCAATACAGTGTAATCCCACTCCACCATCCCCAACTGTTCTATGCATAACAAGATCCATGAGGCGGATAAACAACATAGTTGACAACACATTCTCTTGCAGTACTCCACTGCTCAC
>NC_090729.1:20110896-20120896 GCF_036898095.1 Palaemon carinicauda | reverse complement strand
TGCATATTGTTATCTCCTAACTCTTTCTATATTTATATCCCAACCACGGGAATGATCTTGAAGGAAGAAAATAAAAAAAGTAGATTTAAAACGAAATCAAAATCAAAATCTCCCTCCAGATGGGTTTTCTTGCAAAACACATCCGCACACTTTTTTTTTTTTTTCTTTTGTTTATTGGCCATGTTAAGCATGTGTAAGATATAGATATATAAGGATTCTTCTTATTTCTCTTTTTATGAATAACGCATAACTTTTCAGGCTACTCGTGTTGAGCCCTATTAGGAAAAAGAGAACCTTTATTTTTGTATTCTGCAACTCGTTCCAGTGGAGGGACAGTTGTTTCGAATATTTATATGAAATCAAATATGAATAAAATTCCAATAAGATGATATAAGCAAATTAGGCTGTTTAATATATACAAAACCTTTAATTAAGCTAATGGTTGCCCCTGCAATGAAAGAAAGCATCATTAAAGGGAAAAAATTATGAGTCAACAAGTCTATGATCAATTAAAAAAAAAAAAAAAAAATATTGCAAACTGTAGACCATATCCAGCGATAATACATACCAAATGTAGTTGCTTCATGGCAGACCATAAACTATAGTGAACGAGGATTAAAATAATCACGCAAAATAAAGTTTGTCTGTGGTAATTCGAGAGCCATCGAAATGTAAAATGTCAGAGATGAAAACTGCAAACGTTTGGCCATTATTAAAGGCATCCTGGTTTCGTGGTAGAACAGCCTCGCTATTTGCAGGAGGGAAAATGCTACTTATATAATTGATGAAAAGGTCGAAAGTTTCGTTGGAGACATTCAGAGTTTGATCCTGATGTAAAATGAAAAAAAAAAAAACTTTTTTTTTCTGAAGTTTTACTCCATTAGTAAGTATTAGCAACTAATTGATTCTAAACGTAAAACAAAAAAGGGAGAGGGAATTAAACATGTAGTTATCACTTGTGCTCACCCTGCATCGTTGTTGATAAGAACCCCGAGAAGAGGAAGAAAGAAAACAACACACACACACTGCTGGTTATGGAGAGTAGTTATAATGAAAGAGTTTTGATCTGAATATTAAGTCAGCCGCAAAGTAAGCAATGGGAATAGAAGTATGCATGACAAACTGTAATTACCGTAGTAACAAAATATAACCGGAGACGTGAGGACGCTCTAGTGCATAGACAACAATAGAAGAAAAGTAGAAGCTGAGATGTAACAAAAGTATTAAGAAAAAGGACCTTCCAAAACTAGACACCCAGACTTAGATACGTTACCCCCAGAATTAAAAAGAAATTTGTAAACTTGGAAAACCAAATATAAAGAAGTAAACATGAAAAACCCGATATTTCTATAAAATTTAAATATTCACTACTGGTAGTGTAACTAAAAAGTCACGCAAATGAGGTCCGACAGATTACCAAAGTCAAGGTACGATAGAAAGTAGAGCCTTCAAAAAGGAACTAGGATTTTGATGATTTCCTGGAAAACATTGGAGGAAAAAAGAAAATAGAAACGTCTGGCAATTACAAAAGGAATACAAACATACATAACCATTTATTTTCCTTTTACAGTTTCAAAATCCATGGCTCTTCTCAAGGGCTAGATTATTGACTTTTCCTGCAAGCTTTTGATTTTCAGGCAAAAGCTTTTTTATTATCATCCATTTATATATTTTTTTTCAAAAAGTATTTAGATTTTGCTTTAAAATTAGTAATGGCCATATTTGCACGGGATTTACTAAATATTACCTAATAAAAAGACATGGATAAACTAAATAGTCTAACGTGAAATATTTCGAATCATTCATATCCCTATCAAGAAGCAAAATGTAATTATCATACACATTTATAGGAAAACTGCCTCCTTAGAATAAAATTATAAACTATTCGATATTGTTTGTGTTTCATTTAGAAATAAACAAGTTCATAATAAGCTCGGTGTTTGCTAACGGCTTGGAAGTGGAATACTTCCATTTATAATTATTGATGATATTCGACTCATATTTGTTTCCGCTTTTATAAATCAAAGGAAGTTAAGCGTTAGATATCCTCTCAGTAGTTGTTTTATTGACTTTCTTTATCTTAAGGCTGATTATCTATTCATTAATTTGAACACTCCGGGGTTCCTTTTACCCTTGCCACAAATACTTTGGAATAGGGGGTATTTTTCGTTTCATAGGTAAATCTTTGAACAACCGAAAATTTAAATCATGTAGAGATGTTTCAACTAATCTAGATTTATTTTGAAAATAGTTTTTCTTTTAGTAAAGATTTATGTCTTTCATCTACACACACACACACACACACACACACACACACACACACACACACACACACACACATATATATATATATATATATATATATATATATATATATATATATATATATATATATATATATATATATATATATATATATATATATATATATATATATATATATATATATATATATTTATATATATATATATATATATATATATAATGGATTTTGAGCGAAGTGAAAAATCAATTTTTGGGTGAGGTCGCCATGTCGTCCTGATGGAAGTTCCTAAAGTATCTTCCTACGGGATATATGTTACTACAGTGATATTCCTAGAGAATTAAACCTTCAGGTTCCAGAATTCTAACTGCTGGAGCAAATATCCTTGAAATTTTTCTCAAGGATAACGTATAATATCAGAGGACATATTCTTGACATGCCACATAGCAATCTGCACCCCTAATAGCGTTCACGCTTCAAGGGGGACTTGGCAAATAGAAGGGGGCCATATCGAGGTCCCCCGTGTTCTCGTACTACTAATGACCACCACCACAGCGCCATTCCTAAGATGGCAGATATTCCTTGTAGCATTGAGAGTGGTCCTACTGATACAGTGCCTCAGGGAGGGAAACTGTGAAGATCTTTTCTTTTAGAAAAGAAGGGTGGGTCCATCAGGACGACAAGGCAATCTCACCCAAACATAGATCTGTTTTTTGAGCTCAAGCCATGACGTCCTGATGGAAGCATTCCAGAGCATCGGTGTATCTGTGGATTTTCATTGGTGCCTTAACCTTGGGACAACATTTCTATGATCATTTGGATCAATCGAGACAAATGACGTTACCGTTATCCGTCTTTCTCACTAATCATACACGATGTTAGTACTTCCTGCCCTCTCGAGGGAAGAGTCATTTTAGACAGTAGAAAAAGGTGTCTCAAGGTTAGCATATATTGTATGAACAAACATAAGTATACACTGGATGTAAAAACCGTCTCGTATTTTGTGAATATTACCATATAAATATCAGTGTTTCTTATATCCATTGTTTGTGAGCCTACAAATATATGAAGAGTACATACTCTGAACTTTTAATCATGCAATGTCCGGCGAATTAGGACGCAATTACATTCTAATATACGTCTATTGTCAATAAATGACTAGGTAAATTAGCAAGTAAAACAAATTTAGCTTGATAATAGAATTATACAAGTAATATGTACAGAGATTATCTTTCTTTCTTGGGAAGAAAGAAGTGATAAGTGCCCTTCTCAGATTGAAGATAATTCATAATAAAATATCTCTTCATAATTTCTGTACTAGTTAGGTCTATCGGCACTGTGTACTACATACACACGGCACTAGTGCTATCTGTATAACTACACACCTTGGATTTTTTAACAGAGCTAGTGTCACCATGGTAACACTTATTCAAAGGAGGTCACACTAGGAGGGATGACCGCTTCTCCCTTTAATTGACAGTCCCAGTCAATTAGCTGTTCATCGTAGAATTAGACGGCAGGTTAAATACTCTACCCGACGTCACCACATACTGCTTCAGTTCATGGATTTGCTTTTCATAGTGTTTGTAGAACACTCTGGATGGTTCTCATCCAGTAAATGAGCGAGGACATTCGAAGTCCTAAGCAATTAACTGTTAATGACAGTAATTAGGAGGCAGGTTCTAATACACTACCTGCCACCATTACATAGTGTTTCAGTTCGTGGACCTGTTTCGCATAGTATTTGTGAAACACTCTGGATGATCTCCATACGGTGTATGAACGAAGACGCTCAAAGTCCATATACTGAAAGAAGTTCAGTGATGGAGCAATATTTCTCGGATCATGACCTGTGGGAGTAGTGTCAGGATCCGCTCTACGAATAAAGTAGGTGAGCTTTGCCCTCAGTTGTTTTAGAGATAAGTTTCATCCACAGGTTTCTCCTTCAAAGAGCTGACCTCACCTGAAGTCTGAAGTTATACGAAGATAGACCTTTAGACACTACCGGACATAGAGAGACATCTTCCTTCAGAGGGCAGATTCTCCAGGGACCCCATCTTTTAGTGGGTAGCTCATTCTTAGCGAGAAAGGATGGATCAGGGAAGAGATTCGGTTTTCCTGTTTTTGTGAACTGGATGTGGCCCTCATCTCTAGATAGGGCCACTATTTCACTAACTCTAGCCCCTGAGGCTATAGCGAACAGAAAAATAACCTTTTGGGTTAGATCCTTAGGCCAACAATCTTCATTGTTCATGGATGAGGCATAATGTAGGACCTTGTCCAAAGACCAAGAGATGGACTTTGGTGGTGCTGCAGGCCTAAGACTTGCGCATTCCTTCGTGATCTTATCAAAGATCACATTCTCCAAGTCAACTTGAAAGTCATAGAGAAGAGGTCTAGTCAAGGCTGACTTGCACGTCGTTATCGTGTTGGCCACCAAACCTTGGTTATGAAGATGGATAAAGAAGGACAAACAGAAGTTCATTGAAATCTCTTTCGGTCTTTTTGCTTTTACAAAAGCAACCCACTTTTTCCATGATGACACATATTATCTTCTAGTTGACTGAGACTTGTATTTTTCTAAGAATTCTATATTGCCTTTTGAGATTCCAAACCTTTTCTTATTTGCTACGGCAAGAAAATCATGCAATGAAGGGTTCAGGTTCTCTGTGATGAATCTAAGGCAATTAATCTCTGAACCTTCCAAAGTCGTCCTGTGTTCAGAACTAGGGACAGCCTCAGCCTCCGTTCCTTCCTCAAGGAGGACAGGCTGCTCATGGGCTATTTGGGAGCCAACAGGGCTACTCCTACCTGGAAGGATCTCAGCATGTTGAGGACTCTCAGGAGGTGATTGGATGGGATGAACTGGAAATCCTAAGTCTATCCCTTCCATTTCAGAGACATGATGTCTACTATTTTTGTTAGAGGATCCTCGTATAGGGCTATGTATCGAGGTAGTTCCTTGACAATGATCGTAATGAAGAGGTCGGACTGCAGTTCGGGGACCTGTTCCCATCTAGGAGAGAATAGGTCTGAGTCCGTGGACCATTCCAACTCTATCGGCTTGAGCCCAAGTAGAGCATCCACTGTCACATTGCGGATCGGCTGTATATGAACAGGTGCCATCCCTTTAGATAAGGGATGGTTATCTACACCTAAACTGTATGAGACGTTCTCTAGCATCGTCAATTGCAGCATTTTGTTATCGCTTCGGAGTCCCAGATCAGCCATAGACAATCTGATCTGCATGGAGAGAGTTTCCCCAATCATGACTGGACCAACAAGTTCTTGGGACTTTTGGGCTTTAACCTGTGTTAGGGCTCTTTGAGCATTTGAGGCTTGTTTTCTCCACACTCTCAATGCATCTGGCAGCAGTGCTCTTAGCACTGGGCCTGTCTCTATTGCAAACTGGAGAGAGATCAGAGCTCCTCCCTGTTCACGTTCTGGGAATATGACTGATTACCAGGTTCTCCTGACAGAACTTGCCATCTCCTTGTACATTCCCAAAGGAAAGGAGAGTTGGTATGACCACAGGCTTCAATGCCTTTTTAGCCATTGCAACCTTTGAGCTGGAGAGAATCGAAACTTCTTGAATCTTATCTTGCATCCGAGATGTTCCTGGGACAAGATCATTTCCTTGGATTTTCATAGACCAGCCACCTTGGGTGCTGCCCACCTGAGCCTCTTGTCCAGGAAAATTTTTGCCTGAACTATTCCTAGGCTTAATTATTGCGAGACTGTGTCTGCCAATTTTATGAAGATATCTAGGACTTTGTCTTGTCTGACGAATATCTTTCCTAGGAAGTACGTTACTTTGTGTAACTTGAATCCTAGATAGGAGGGGAGAGGGTGATTGACTGGAAGTTGCCAATAGATAACTTTCAGGTCTGGTAAGACTACAGGAACCCTTTTTTTTGCAACAGGGTCCTTATGTCCAGGAGGATAAACATTCTGAATTCGTTGTTTTGTTTGGACTTGTTGAGTGGCGACAAGTCCCGAATGACTCAGAATTTTCTTGGCTCCTTATCGTAGACACATAACGGCCTTCCCTGGAATTCGGTGGACTATAGATTCCTTACCACCTGTATGCTCTAGAGCTGTCAGGTAGACTCCTCCAGGAGGGTTTTGGATTATAGGAGGAGTTGAGGAAACGGTGGTAGAGACATCCCCACCTCTCATCTTAGTCCCATCTTGATTAGTCCATGGACCCAAGGATCGAAGGTCCAGCGACCCTAAAGGAACCTCCCTCCTACTAGAAGTATATCTACGCTTCGACTGATCAGTAAGAATATACGTTTGACCACCTGCCAGTGGCAGCGCGGTCACTATAACTGTGGGATGTTGCTGGACAGCTCAAAATGGATTTCCAGACATTTCCATCTTCCTCTTAGGTTGGGGACCCACAACCTTGGAAGATTCTCTTTTTGAAAGGATGCCCCACTTTTGGAAAAGTCCTACTTACTCCGTGGTGGTGTTCTTAATCACTTTCCTGACTACCTCGTCTGGAAAGATGTCTTTACCTCAGATGTTGGAAGATATTAACTTTTTTGTTTTGTGTTTTGCTTTCGCGTTAGCGAACACAAACTCCCTACATGTTCTTCAAGCCTTTATAAAGGCATAAAGGTCTTTTACCAATGTAGCCATATGTATTTTAGCTAAGACCTTGAACATGCCTGGGGTATCTTAATAAGCTGAATAGTACTCTATGTAATTTTGTAGAGATAGAGAGGCTGCAGGTCTCTCCTTTGTCTCTTGTTCTTCCTGTAAGAGAAACTCAGATAATTTAGGGAGAATTTCCTTAAATTGTCGACTGGCGACATCCACCTCCAGTCTTCCTGCTGAAAAGGTTAAATGGTCTTCCTTCCAGTTCTTCTCCTGTCTGGGAAAGGCTAGTGACAGAGGCTCGCACTCATTGAGTGTAGGACACGGTTTACCTGCCTCTACTGCCTCGGTGACATATTTAAATGCCTTTTCTGTAAAGGGGAATGAAATTGAAGCAGGAGTAAGAAAGGAAGAGTGCCTGTTACCTGGTGTGAATACCTTCGACAACAAGTAACCCGCCTTATCTATGCTAATTGATAGGATAGCCTGTGCTTTATCATGGTCGAGAATCATAACCTCCATTGATTCCGTTCCTTTTCCTGACCTTGGTTCATCCCTCAGTCTAATGAAACACTTTGGGAAAGCGTCAAAGCTTAGCCAAAACTAGATTTTGTCCAGAGGAACAGCACCCATCTTCTCCGAGATGTAGAGTTTGCCGTTTAAAATCAACATCAGCTCCGCAATCCTCCAGGCATTGGTTTTGGAGCATGTCGTTAGGTCTTGATCTATGGGTCATTTGTACAACCCCTGAGGAGCGATAAATGGATCTTTAAAAGACTCTACATTGCATTTCACTTCCTGCTTTGTACTCTGTTTGCAAAGGTTTTCTACTAGATTCCTCACTTGGGCCCATAACTGGTCCATTCCATCTAATAGAGAGATAGAAGGTGGAGATATCAATGTCGCAGGCTCTAGAGCCAGTATGGACGGAGACAATTCCGACATTCTCCCCTTCTTCCCGTGGGAGCTTTCTTCCCTCTTTCCCAAAGGCTATCTGGCCATCGGGGGATGTACCTTGTGCCTGGGGTACCACTATTTCCTTACTTGCTGCTGGAAGTAGTAACCTACGCATCTTGTCATTACACAGGTAAGGCCACGGAGAGATTTTCTGAAAGCCTCTAACCAAGATGCGTAGCTTGAAACGAGCTGCATTCCTAGTCTCTACTGACTTGGGGTTCTTGAAACCCTTGGACAATAAGGCTTGACATACTTTGCAGGCCTGCTGGTTCTAATACTGCAGGGTTTCGGAAATAATATTGCAGGGGGCATGAAACCTGCATGCATTAAGTCCGTAAAACACTTACTTTTAGTTTTGCAGAAGGATGCAACACAAGACATCTGGTGTTCGTCCTGTAAAGAAAGGAAAACAGAATGAGCATATGATTGATTATCTCACTGATAACCAATATATCAAAAGTCATATCTTAACAGAATAGCTTAGGATACCAGGAGACACATACTTGTGTATCCCCTGCAAGCAAATGCTGATATCTCCCCTCAGTATTAAATGTGAGGAATTCCCTTATCAAAGGGACTCCAAATAAAGTCTCTAACCCCTAGGGATAGAGAAGTGTATGCTTCACTGTCCCTTTCATTCTAAATACTGTGGGGTAAGGATGACTGATTTCTCAATCTGCTTAATGAAGAAATACTATTCCTTCAATATAAGAGCGGCACCAGCATAAGCTCGCACGAGGGTCCCCAAATTATGATAGAAATAACTACTGTATAATAGTACTGTAATTATCTTTTTACAGTATGCACTATGTTGCATACTGACTACTGTATAATTATATATACTGTAGTGTGATCAAGCCAATGTGCTGCCTTTATGGCAAGCATCTGACTGCGTAGTCCAGCTGGCATGATGCCAACTGGACTGGGGAGAATTAAAGACATATATTTGTGTATCGCACCTAACCTATTTGCTGTGACCTCCCCTACAAGATTAAATCATACAGTTTCCTGACCATAGGTTAGGAGTAAAACCCCCCAGCCCTTAAAATTTTTTAATATTGTAGGGTAATCTGAAGACTGATTTCTAATCAGAATATTGAAGAAATTAAATTCTTTCAATATGAGATTGCGTTCCACAAATATTTGGGTAGGATACTCAAAATATATTAGAAAACACTACTAGTATAATATATACAGTAGCTTTCTATTTGCAGAATATCCTATACTACAAATATACTAACTATCTGTATAAACATATACTGTAGTTCTGCCTGCATGTTACCAGCATAGTTAGCTATTGCCGGCATATCCAGCCTGCTATATAAAAGATAGAGAGATAGCATGGAGAAAAGGCTACCTAATACTGTGTTACATACAGTAAATATGAATGTAAACGTCTAATTTTACTACCTTTCTCCAAAAAGCAGGTTCAAATGGAAGAGGAGAATGTAACATTCAAGCTTCCATCCAGCTACAGTAATGTCGCCGGCAAGGTCCTGACTATATATTGCCGGCTGCACTGCCAAAGTACAATCGGCATGTTGCCGTTTGAGTCAGCACCAAACTGTGCCGGCCTGGTAGGGAGTACCCCGGCAGCAGCCACTACTGCTAGCAGTCCAAGGGAGAACTAAAGAACCTTTGGTAACAGAGGGGACTTCTCACTCACAGCCAATATGGCCACCAGCTACCGGCTGGCAGCTGCCATGACTGCCGGCCGGCATTTGTCATGACTGCCGGCTGGCAGCCAACATGGCTCCCAGCCAGCAGATGTCATTACTGCCAGCAGGCAGCTGTCAAGACTTCTAGCCGGCAGTTGTCATGACTGCCGGCCGGCAGTTGTCATGGCTGCCTGTCACTGAGATAGCTACTGGCAGTCGGATAACGGCTGAAGAGAGGGAGTCTGGTCTATACCGGCAACCCATCACTAACAGTAAGGTTGCAAGGATTAGCCAACATAAAGGGATAGAAGGGGAGGGAAAAGAGGGTTCTGTAAAAGGTGCAGCAGGAGCCGGCTATAAGCCAGTCATGCTTCACCTAACAAAACTCCTTCCCTGTATTAAAACTATCCCATATGGCTAAAAAATTCTATTCTTTGCCTTAGGTTAGAATAATACAATAAAGAGGTTGGTAGCACCCTCGACACCACCTCTAAACTGTAAGGAAACGTGGTTCTAGTGC
>NC_090729.1:20098396-20105896 GCF_036898095.1 Palaemon carinicauda | reverse complement strand
AAACATATTTATTTACTTCTTTCAAGTTTACACTTATCTTAACATGATGGCATATCTCATTTTTTCTCTTTATTCAAACGATATTACATTGATGAAGTTTTACCACATAATAAAACGTGTAGCAAATTTCATTGTACAGAATTCCATGAAAATTTCGTTCAATATTTACCATTTGCTCGTATCTGAAGTTCTAATTCCTGACCCTTTATCTCAACTTTAATAATGTTTCTCAAATATATTACATTGTCTTGTTTATTGAAGTTCCTTCCATTTTCTTTTATCTATTTACTTTACTAAATAACTGTTTGTTTCAGTCCACCATAAATTTTTTTCCAATGTTTTAGTAGTTATTTGGGTATGGCCAAAACGTTTCCCTTAATCTCATTTTGTTTTATCTTGTTTAATGATATTGTTATCTATCATGTTCCGTTTATCATGTTAACCCAACTTATTTTCCTTCTTCTTTGTACCAATTCATCGAACCTCCTCTTTTATTGCAAATTAATATTTTTTTTTTCCAAAATAAAGAGCACATATATTACGATTTCCGCCCCCCCCCCCCCTTATCTGCATTCTGTACATATCTACCATTTTACTTCACGGTTCATTTATTTCTTCCTCCTAATTCTTGACCCTTCCATTTTTCTTTATCATCATGCTGTTTCCTCTTCTTATTTACTCCAATCTCATTTTCATAACATGTAATAATAACCCGCGTTTGCTTTTTTTGTATTACTACTGTATCTCTTATTATTCATTTACTCCCGATCTTCTCTCCTATGTTCCACATATTTTCCTCTACTTTCACCTTAATCATTCTATAGAAAATATCCGTGTTTATCATTTGTCGTTATTCCTCATCTTGGTTTATTTTCCCATTTAACATATTCGCCTGATGGTTGTTTCATCGCTTTTCTATATTTTTGGCTTTTGTTGTTCTTATTTCATTTCTTGTAACAAGCTCTTTTTTATTTCAATTCTTTTGCTTCAATCAGATCCCTATCCGTTTATTCTATAGATCTCATCATCTTTCTAAATCTGTCTACTCTCATTACTTCCCTTCTTCTTCATTTGCCGAATTCTACTTATTTCCATTCCAATCAATCTGGTTTATTATCATACTTTTCTTTTCACCTTATTCCTAGCATTTTTCTTATATTTCTTATTTCCCCTTTCCTTTTCATATCACTCGTTTTCCATTTTCATCCCCTTTTCCTGTATTTTCCTTCGTGAGCTTCAAATTATTGTTTTTTTTTTTTTCTCCGCATTTATTTTCTTCCCTAATGTTCCCCTCTCCTCTGTTGTACTTTCTTTTCATTCACGTCTCATACATTTAATTTTCCCAGAACTTTTCCTTCTCCTTTCTTTCTTTCCCTTTCCCTCTCTTTTCTTCCTCTTATTCTTTCCTTCATTCCACTTCCCCTTTCTCCCCATCTCTGCTTCCTCTTTTTCTCTCCCTCCCTTTGCCTCCTCTCTTTCTCTCCCTCTCTCTATTTCCTGTCTTTCTCTCCCTTTCTCTGATTCCCCTCTTTCTCTTACTCTCTAAGCTTCCTCCCTTTATATCCCTCTCCCTATTTACTCTCTTTCTTTCCATATCTATGCTTCTTCTCTTCCTCTTCCTCTCTGTACTCTCTCTCTCCTTCACTCCCACTCTCTGCTTCCTTCCTTTTTATCCCTCCCTATGCTTCCTCTCAGTCTATCTCTCTCTCTACTTATTGTCTTTCTTTCTCTCTCTTTGCTTCCCCCCTTCCTATCCCTCTCTATGCTTCCTCCTTTTTCTCCTCTCTTTTTCCTCTCCTTTCTACGTCCCTCTTTCTCTTCTCTGTTTTTGCTTCTTCACCTTCTCTCTCCCCCACTCTCTATTTCTTATTTTCCTGCCCTCTCTCTGCTTCCCCTTTCTCTCCCTCTCGAAGCTTCCTACCTTTATCTCCCTCGCTCTTCTTCCTCTTTTTTTCTACGTCTCTCTCTCTCTCTCTCTCTCTCTCTCTCTCTCTCTCTCTCTCTCTCTCTCTCTCTCTCTCTCTCTTATTACTTCCTCTCTTTCTCTCACTCTCTGTTTCTGCTCTTCCTCTCCTTCTATCTATTTCCTCTCTATCTCTCCCTCTCACTACTTTTTCTATTTCTCTCCTTCTCTTTATCTCTCTCTATCTACTTCCTCTCTTCCTTTCCCTTTGTCTGCTTCTTCTCTTCCCCTCCCTCTCTGCACTTACCCCTTTTCTCTTCCTCGATCTACTTACTCTCATTCTTTCCCTCTCTTTCTTTCCTCAAAGCTCTCTTGATAGATCTTGATGCATGTCGAAGTGTAGACTCAAAATGGTAGTTTCCTTTTATATATATATATATATATATATATATATATATATATATATATATATATATATATATATATATATATATATATATATATATATATATATATATATATATATATATATATTTATATATATATATATAAAGACGGCAGAATTTTTAGCTAGAAGGAAGAGGAGATTTTAGCATTTGTTAGAGACCGGGTAATGTTACTCCACTATGGAAATGTGTTTGGGGTAGGTCAAGTCCAACTGATTACCGCCCAATTTCCATAACTCCCATATCATCTAAAGTTTTTGAGCTTCTTTTGGTAAAATGTCTAAATAGATTTGCTGAAGTTAATCATCTGTTCCCAAGTTTGCCGTTTGGTTTTCGTAAAGGCCTTGGAGCATGAGATGCCCTTCTTAAAATCCTTAATGCTTTACAGAAATCCCTTGATTGTGGTTAGGAAGTTCGTATGATTGGCCATGATTTTAGTGCTGCCTTTGACCGTGTTAATCAGGAGGCCCTTATTTTCAAACTGAAACACTTGGGAGTGAGTGGATCATTTCTTAGCATTATTACTGAATTTTTAAGTAATATATCACAAAGCGTTCTTGTTGATGTCAAGTGGTTTGGCATCAATTCCTTCTCCTGAATGTAGATCATGGGTTGCTGAACTCCTTAATAGAGATCCAGCTAAATTTGTGCAGGGTGCAAATTATGGGGCATGAAGCTGAGTCCTAACAAAACTCAAAGTAGAATTGCAAGTAGATCAATAACAGTGGCTCCTCAATATCCAGAACTCAGTTTTGATAATGTTTCCTTAACTCTGTATGACTCTCTTAAAATTTAAGGTGTGATTCTCGACAGCAAATTTACTTTTGAGAAACACATTAGGTCTTTGTCTTCTTTAATTGTACATAAAAAAGGCTTATTGAGAAAGACTATTAAAATTTTCTGGTATCAATCTATTTTGAAGAAGCGTTTTAGTTATTTCACTCTACTCTATTTTGAGTATTGTTCTCCTGTCTGGTCTTCAGTTTCTGATTCTCTTCTTGATTTGTTGGACAGGAACTTAATGTCTATTAAACTTATTATTCCTGATTTAGATATTAATTCTTGGCCCAGTCGTTCAATTAGTTCGTTATGCATGTTGCATAAGCTTTTTCATATTTCTGGTGATCCTTTATATTCAGATCTTCCCAGAAAGTTCCCTTCTGTTTACAATAATAGGCATGCAGTTGATTCTAATAGTCACGCCTTCTCTACCATGAGGCTCAATACTACACAGTATTCTGGAAATTTTATTCCACCTTTGAGCAATTTGTGGAGTGATCTTCCTAATTGGGTACTTGAATCTTGAAACTTCAAAAGTTCAACCTTGCAGCAAATATTTTCATGTTAAACATGCTGACATAAAACTTTTTATATTTTATAGATGAAATGTTTGTTTTGATGTTTTTAGTGTTTATAAAACCTCTTATAAATTGTTACTTATTTCTCACATCGTTTATATATTTCCTTATTTCCTACCTTCACTGAGCTATTTTTTCCTGCTGGGGCCCCTAGGCTTATAGTTGTATAGTAGCTAATAATAATAATAATAATAATAATAATAATAATAATAATAATAATAATAATAATAATAATAATAATAATAATAATTGTTATAATAATAATTGTTATAATAATAATTGTTATAATAATGGTTATAATAATAATAATGATAATAATAATATGTTCTTATCTTTCTCTCCCTCACCATACTTTACCTCTTTCTCTCCCTCTTTTTACTTCTAGTCTTTCACTTCCTCTCTCTACTTCCTCTCTTTCTTAACCTATCTCTGTTTCCTCTTTCCTATCAATTCTTTCTATTTACTGTGTTTTTCTCCTTCTCTCCGCTTTGCCTCTATCTCTCCCTCTCTCTACTTCCTCTATTTCTCTCCCTCTTCCTACTTCTTCTCTTTCTGTCCCTCTTTCATACTAGATTGATTTGCTATTAGGGCTCAGACTAAAATCTCACAATATAATGAATCTGCAGCGGCCAGCGTGATGATGGAAAATGGGTAACCTCCAAACAAGAATACTGATATGTCTTACGCTTTATCCTGCATTAGACTAGAAACAGCTATATTTGTCATATATATGTATTGATGATTATATAAAAAGTAGATAATTTGGATACTTTCTGTTTTTTAATAGAAAATAAACATCAGAAATAAATATTATGCACATGACAAGACGTAACACAGACACACACAGATTTATATATATGTAAATATATATATATATATATATATATATATATATATATATATATATATATATATATATATATATATATGTGTGTGTGTGTGTGTGTGTGCTTATATATATATATATATATATATATATATATATATATATATATATATATATATATATATATATATATATATATATATATATATATGTGTGTATATATATATATATATATATATATATATATATATATATATATATATATATATATAGATATATATATATATATATATATATATATATATATATATATATATATATATATATATATGTGTGTGTGTGTGTGTGTGTGTGTGTGTGTGTGTGCGTGTATATATACACATCAATATTTGTATCTATCTATCTATCTATCTATCTATATATATATATATATATATATATATATATATATATATATATATATATATATATATATATATATATATATGTGTGTGTGTGTGTGTGTGTGTGTGTGTGCGTGTGTCATATTTACTTCTGAAGTCTATTTGCTATTGTAAAATAGTAAATTTAAATATCTGGTTTTGATATAATCATTAATATTTATATACAATTAGTATATCCATTTCTAGTCCACTGTACTATGAACGCCTCGGAAATATTATTTTTGTCGGCAGCATAGCCGTTTTTCATCACCACGTTAGTCACTGCAGATTGTTGTATTTGTGGGATTTAGGCTTGATTGCTTATGACAATTCAATTTATTATTATTATTATTATTATTATTATTATTATTATTATTATTATTATTATTATTACTTGCTAAGCTACAACTCTAGTGGGAAAAACAGGATGCTATAAGCCCAGGGGCCCCAACAGGGAAAATAGCCCAGTGAGGAAAGGAAACAAGGAAAGATAAAATATTTCAAAAGCAGTATTGAGGATTCTAACTAGTATAGCTTCTTCGTTCATATATATATATATATATATATATATATATATATATATATATATATATATATATATATATATATATATATATATATATATATATGTATGTATGTATGTATGTATGTATGTATGTATGTATGTATGTATGAATATATGTGTTTGAGAAGCAGATAATATTTGTCGGTTTCTGGGAAAGTTGTTGTGAAGAGAGAGACTAGAAACAAGAGATATGAGGAGTGGAAAGGCATTGTGCGTGCTAAATGCTTATGTAGTTTATATAGACAAAACAAACGACCAGCATATGGGCTAGAGCATATGACTCCCTCAACACAAATGCACACTCTGGTTTGCAAGGAACCGGCAATACTAATCAACAGAACGCCCAGTAGTGGGTGATATAACATCATCGCCAAGCAAGATAAATGACGTCAACATTACGTTAGAAGAAGGGGACCAATAAAACACAGAAACAGTCACAAAACTTGACATCAAATTGCCACACCTTAAACTGGCTTCCTAAACTCTAGTGAGGTAACAATAATGCTCTTCCATCACCAGCAAACACGGTGCAAGGTTCCCCCCCTTTCCCCTATCTTAGGACGTGGCTCACACAGCAAGTGCCGACGTGACAGGCACTTAATTAACTTCAAGAAATGCGGTACAGTTTGCTGTCAGACGAAGGAGAGAAGTGCAGTTGGAGCTGGTCTTTTGCTTTTCAACCCTATAGTTTGAAATATACCTTAACTCCTGCCCAAGAGAAGGTAGGAGAAATTGTTCAACCGTGTTAACAGAACGAGTTCCCTTCCAGCCTGAAAAGGGGACTCTTGGATTCTGTAACACACAGCAATTTGTGAAGTTCCAGTCTAAAGTTGTAGCCCTCACATCTTCAAGGCAATTGATTTTGTTCCCAGTTTTGTGTTCTAACTAACTCTGTAATTGTAGAAGAGATTTGTAGAATCGTTGTTCAATAAAGCTCATTAAAGTAAAGATTTAGTACGGCATTTTACCTCCAGCCGTCCATCAGAGGGTCTTATATATATAAAAATAATTTATAACACTGATAAGATTAATGACAGTAACTACTCACTAATACTTATAAGATATAAAATGAAAATATAAAAGATTTGACCTATTGTATTTGAATATTCTGCCCAAGTAGCTTCACACTCACACAGACATACAGACACACACACACAGACACATATATATATATATATATATATATATATATATATATATATATATATATATATATATATATATATATATATATATATATTATATATATATATATATATATATATATATATATATGTATATATATATATATATATATATATATATATATATATATATATATATATATATATATATATATATATATATATAATGTAAATCACTAACACTCGTGATTTCAATCAATGTAAATATCAACCACAATGGCATTTAATATCGAGTTCCATCTTGGGTATATATATCCACTGGAATTCATTTCATGGTAATAGGTTTTGGCCATGCAGAGATTCAAACCCCTGCTTATTTTAGCCGAAAACCATGCCGTCGAGGACCCAAGAGAGATGGCTTAGTTGGAAGAGTCATAGTAGACATGGTTCTCGACTGAATAGGCAGGGGTTCGAATATCTACCCGGCCAGAAGCTATTACCATAAAATGGATTCCAGTAGATATATATTCCCAAGATAGAATTTGGTATTAAATGCCATTGTGGTTGATATTTACACACATGGTCCTGTGGAACATAAGCCTTTTTTGTACCGTCGATTTGTAGATGATAAATTTTTACTTCTCAAAAATTTAGATCAAATAAGCCAGTTTTTAGATTATTCAAATATATAGCAAAGTAGTATAAAATTTACGAACAAAAATAAACAGGATGATACTTCGCTTTTTCTCGATGTCTTGGTCTCTCGGAAACATAATACCTTTGAAACTTCATTATTCGCAAAAACACTTTTACAAGGATAAGCACTCATTTTTTAAATTCAGAACCAAAAACCTAC
>NC_090729.1:20088396-20090896 GCF_036898095.1 Palaemon carinicauda | reverse complement strand
AATTGGGCAGTAATCAGTGGTACCTGAGCTACCACAAACACCTTTACATAGAGGAGTAACATTACCAATTCTCCTAATGCTAAAAGCTCATCTACTTGCTAACTTGCACAAAATAACATAACTTTGGAGCTAAGAAATATGCTGTCTTTATAAAAAACAAAAAAAAAAAAAAAAGGAAAAATGCCATTTGGGTCCACACCTCCATAAGGATGAAGGGCCTTCAACAGAGCTTTAATCTCACGAGATCAAAAAGCTAAACTAGTTAGTTTAGCCTCAGGAAAACAGGAATTAGGAAGTTCAAGTTTTTTATTACTCTATTTACTGTCCAAAACATCTGTCAAAGGGGTTGCCTTTTACTTTGGACAGTGAGTGACTGAGCCATATGTTTTAAGTAAAGGAGGAACTGATGCATCTACACCGAAGAGTACAGATTTAAGGGTAGAACACCATTTATGTTCATGATTTGTACCAAAAAGGGTGTCTTTTATTATTGAATTGTACTCCTTTTCAGTTGAGACATAAATTCTCTGAGCAAAAGCTCGAAGCTGAGTATAGTTGTCCTAGTTCAAATCTGATCTGTTACCCTTCCAAAGATGAGAGGCCTCCTGCTTCTCCAAATAAGCATGTCTACAATCATCATTGAACCACGTTTTGTCCTTCACTCAGTACCTTAGTACACGAGAAGGTATACGCCTATCAATTATGTTAACTAGATTCTCATTCAAAGGGACAACAGGATCTACACTACTATATAATTGTGACTAATTCAAGCACAAAAGATCATGCAAAATCCATTCCAGTCTGCTTGCGATTTCATATAAATTTTACAAGGGTATGATATATCAGGGACAGGCTGTTCAGTCTTCACTACTAATGAAATCAAGACATGATCAGATGTCCCGACTGGAGAACAAACCTTACAATCTATAACGCCAGGGGAGTCAGTGAAAACGAGCTCCAAACAATTACCAGACCTGCGAGTAGCTTCATTTATGATTTCCTAACAGCATGATTAAGAGGCAAAGTCTAAAGCTCTTTAGCCATGGCAATCGCTAGGAGAGATAGAACTTAACCACTCACTATGGTGAGCATTAAAATCAACAACAAATACAAAAGAAGCCTTGATATCATCTTGTATCTTCGCTATTATGATTAGAAGACAATCGAAGATAGAATCATCCATGTCTGGATTCCGTTAGATCGAAAAGAAAAATAGAAGTGGTTTATGCCCACCACAACTTTTATTACTTAAATCTCATGACATCCACATTGATAGCAGGACTTATGAGAAGCAGGGTACTCGGTCCTAATATACATCGCCATTCCCCTGGCCCAAGGGATGGCATCACATTTCAACATTACTGGCTTCTTAAAACCAGTTATAAGGAGCTAATATGAGTGCCTCATATTAGAATCCAAAGTTTCTGAGCACAAAAGAATATCATAGTGTCTTGACACAACTGTAAGGTCTTGGATATTTGCATGAAGACCACGAATATTACAATACCTAAGACGACATTGACGAAATCTAGGACGTACTGGTCCCAGATTTCGCTCATGTGTCCAGACAGCATAAGAATTAATAGAAATATAAAAGAGACACTATACCTAAAAACTAGATTAACAAGAATTATAACAAAAACAATATGTACAGAACTATAAATAAAGTGATTGATGAAACCCAGAGACTATAGCAAAAAGTCGGGAAAACTGGTCAACATGGAGGAGGAGATACATTCTGCAAGGCTAAATACACTCCAGGATAGCCACTTCAACTGAAGGGAGGACAGTAAGGATGGTTTTGAGAAGAACAAGAATCAGAAAGGAAAAGAAAATCTCTTGATAAACACCAGGCATCCATGGCCCTTCTATTAAGCCCGCCCAACACACCATTTCACAAAACAAGAGGAAAAAAAACAATAACAAGACTGAATAGCAAGCCCGGGTGTAACCTCAAGCAAGACAACTCTAACCGAAGATAGTGGAAGACCATAGTACAAAGGCTATGGCACTACCCCCGACTAGATAACAATGGTTTAATTTTGAAGTGTCCCTCTCCTAAAAGAGCTGCTTACCATAGCTAAAAAAAACTCTTCTACCCTTACCAAGAAGAAAGTACACTGAACAAATTGCAGTACAGTAATTAACCACTTGGGTGAAGTGTTTAGTATCTCATTGTTGTCAGGTGTATGGAGAAAAACGAGAAAATACTGTATATATATATATATATATATATATATATATATATATATATATATATATATATATATTATATATATATATATATATATATATGTGTGTGTATATATATGTATATATATGTATATAATATATACATATATATATATATATATATATATATATATATATATATATATATATATATATATATATATTCATATTTTTATACATATATATATATATATATATATATATATATATATATATATATATATATATATATATATATATATTGGTTAATATAAATAAATATATATAC
>NC_090729.1:20080896-20083396 GCF_036898095.1 Palaemon carinicauda | reverse complement strand
ATTGGTGCAGTACTCGAGCAGGTGGTCAACGGCTCGCCCCGCCTATTGGCCTTCTTCAGCAGAAAACTGTCCAAAAAAGAATCAGGGTCATTCTACCTTCGATCGCGAATTGCTGGCGGTGCACATAGCTGTCCATCAGTTTCATCATCTTAGAAGGTACGCCCTTCATCATTTGCACAGACCGAATGCTTCTGGTGCACACCTTCACTCAACACTCTGACGCCTGGTCCGCCTGTCAACGACGACATCTCTCCGCCGTGGCTGAATACAATTGCACACTTCTATACGTCACTGGGAAAATGAATCCTGTTGCCGATGCCCTGTCAACAAACACATTGGCTGCCGTTCAAATGGGATTGGATTACAACGCCATGGCTGAAGCCCAACGACAGGATCCAGAGTAACAAGCATATATGACATCCTGCATGTCCCTCCGTTGGGAAGACTTCCCTCTTGAAGACTCCAACACCACCCTCCTCTATGACGTCAATGCTGGTAGACTGCCACCTTGGATTCCTGCTCCCATGCGCCGGCAGGTGTTTGATTCCATTCAAGGCCTTTCACATCCCACGTGCCGTTCTACTGCACAGCTGCTGAAGACAAAGTTCATTTGGCACGGCATTTCTAAGGATGCTAAAGATTTGGTCTGCTCCTGTACTTCTTGCGAAAGTTCCAAGATACATCAACACACGGATTCAGGAGTGAGCACCTTTATTCAAACCCCAGCGTCGTTTCGCACACATTCATGTCTTCATTTTATGCCCCCTACCCACATCACAAGGACATCGTTACCTGTTTACCGTCATCGACCGCTAAAACTCGTTGGCATGAAGCCATTCTCATGGAAATTGCAACGTCTGCCTCATATACATCTGCATTACTCTTAGGTTGGATTGCAAGATTCAGTATCCCTGAGAATATTACTTCTGATAGGGGTACCACTTTCACCTCTCAATTGTGGACATCATTAGCGAATCTCCTGGGCATCTCCCTATATCAGAAAACGGCCTACAACCCCGCTGCCAATGGAATGGTTGAACGTTTCGTTTGCGCCCTCAAAGCAGCTGTGATATCCGCTGCAAGGATTCTAACTGGTTTACTCAGATTCCCTGGGTCCTCCTGGGACTAAGGACCACTCCTAAAGAAGCCCTCGACGTCTCGGCAGCTGAAATGGTGCATGTCGACCCGTTGGTCGTCCCTGCCGAATCTTTTCCTTCTACAACCTCCTCCGACAATCTCCAGTGCATACGTCACGTCGTGGGAAATTAATTACATTCCGCCAGACTTAAAAGCACCCAGCGAAGCATCACCTACCGGTAGACTTGCACTCTGCAACGCGTCTTCCTGCGGTACGACCTTATTAAGCCACCGCCCACACCTCATTTCTCTGGCCCTTTTTATTGTGATCAGACGCAGTCTGAAAGCATTCCTACTAAACATTCTTGGCAAAAAAAGACTGGGTCACCATTGATCGTCTAAAACCTGCTTATCTCCTGCAAGATGACCCGCCTAGATCCGGGTGCCCTATTTAGCATGTACAGTATGTAATTTTTTTTAGGGGGGAGCCATATACCAACCGTCTGTCATATGATCATACATGGTTCATTTTGTGTATATATTATGCTTGTATCTTCGCTCTTCCCTCGCACTAAAAAGAACCTGAAAAATTATGCCTGTTTTTCTCACCGTTAACGGTGTCAGTTTTGAATATGAAATTTCCTGTTGCATGAGCTTTTGTATATAAAGGAGAGTGTTCTATAATAAACTCACTCAGTTGCTTTCATCCAGTCTTTGAGTCACAACCTTCTCTCAACCCTTCACAAAATGCTTGCATTAGTTGTGATATTATTAACGGTACTGAAGAATATTTTAAATTCACTGGATGCTATTCGCGCAGAGATCTCCTGCACTATTTTCTAAGGTTTTACGAATATAGCAATATCATGGAAACCATGTTTATTTAAATCTTTTCATTCCGGACCCTTCCGGAAATATGAGGATTTACTTCCCTTGACTAAAATGGTCGTTCGAAAAAAGGGGAAACCATAAATAATTTTTGCAATTAATTAACGACAAGCTGATGGAATGATCTCCATATTATCCATAATGATTGACGCACATCATACGTATCCCATGAATTTCCTGAGATTAATTTGGTAACAGAATGCAGAGAGAGAGAGAGAGAGAGAGAGAGAGAAGGAGAGAGGAGAGATGAGAGAGAGAGAGAGAGAGAGAGAGAGAGAATTTTGACAATAAACTTATCTAGTAAATGGGAACGCTATCTATAGTGTATTCAGAAGTTTGGTATAAATTTAAGCTTTATTTGTGGGAATACTTAGTCTCTCTCTCTCTCTCTCTCTCATCTCCTCTCTCTCTCTCTCTCTCTCTCTCTCTCTCTCTCTCTCTCTCTCTCTCTCTCTCTCTCTCTCTTTATATATATATATATATATATATATGTATATATATATATATATATATATATATATATATATATATATAT
>NC_090729.1:20065433-20067933 GCF_036898095.1 Palaemon carinicauda | reverse complement strand
TAAAAAATGGGTCCCTAAGCTGCATCTAACGAAAGCCGCTGAACAGTCAAACAAATTAAGAAGTATGTTTTATTTGTCCTTTTACTCAAATAGTTATAGTGCTGAGTACGTTCATTATTATGTTCTCAAAAAAAGTTTGGTTATCATATCGACAGACCTCTTCCTGATAAAGTAATGCCAATGCCATAATTTTTTTTTTTTTAATATTATCCAGTATAGGTTTTATTTTCTGGTTTTCTTCACATTTTTGTAAGCAATCAAAAACTTTTTCATCCATACTTGGTGTTAAATATTCCTAATTAATCTTTTAAGTAAATCCAAGCTCCGATCAACATAATAGATCTAGATACGTGATAAAATATATCTAGTAACAAATTTAAATAAAATTAGCTAAGCAACCTTTTTTTTGATAAATAGTAAATATTTTTGTTAAATCTAACCTGAAAAGAGATTGTGATTAAATATGGGTAAACTCATGCAAGAAAAAATAAACAGTAACCGTCAATATACAGTTAACAGTGAGAATGGGTCTTAGATGTGAATCACAAAACTGATGAGGCCTGACTTATTAAAATTAGGCTTTCTGGGAAATAGCCAAAACGATACTATTTTACTTTTCAGGATGATATTGTTATAAGAAAAAAAGTATGTCATTCATAAATCAGCTATGAATTCTAATGCAAACGGAATGAGAAAAATATCTATTGGACTTTAACCGTGATTGATATTTTTATGGTTGACTCGCTTAAGTTGGGGTTGCATAAATATTATGTAATGTTATTTAAGGAGTTTATAGTTCCGACGTCTGGATTAATGTAGCAGTTTTGTTTCTAAAAACATTCTATTCATGGTGACCTTTGGAAAGCCTCAGACCGGTATAACGGGTTACCGGAAGCAATAATCGGCTTGGTGACTCTGTGCTGAAGAAGACACAAATGCTTGTTTGGTATCCGACTGTCAATAAATTATCATAAGTGTGAGAAAAAAAATTTCGAGTGGGTGACTAAAGTTAAAAAAAGCACTGACAGTGGTGGTCTAGTGGTCTCTTCCTTATATTATATTTTATTTTATTTTTTAATTACAACAAGTTTAGATGTGATTTCCTGGCATCTGACAGCAGACTGTAGTAACAACAAAATGCCTACAAGATGATTTTACCAAAAGCATACTAATGATGTTAATTCTTTGCGATAAACTCATTCCGGTGCTGATCAAGTTATGACTCAGTTTTCTAAGCCTACAATATTTTTAATTACAATTTATTTATTATTTCTATCTTGGGTTTTTCGGCTGAAATTTTATCTTTAAATTTTTTATTTATTTTATTTTTTTGATATTCTCTAATTTCTAGTTTACAGAAGACAATGATTTAATTTTCTTATATATAATCATGTCATTTGTTTTGGTTTTTAAACTATGATGATAATGAATGAAGAAGAAAATCTTGCAAACAAAGTACTTAGTAGAGTTAATAATACTATATTGTTCTTAAAAAATTGAGGTTGTTATATAATCTGAGAGAGAGAGAGAGAGAGAGAGAGAGAGAGAGAGAGAGAGAGAGAGAGAGAGAGAGAGAGAGAGAGAGAGAGAGAGAGAAGAGAGAGAGAGAGAGAAAGAGAGAGAGAGAGAGACAGACAGACAGAGCATTAGCTGATACCCAACACAGGAATTGATACTGTCATAAAACCTTGTTGGAACTAAAAGAAATTATACCTGAGAGAAAACTCAAAGCAACAAGGAATAAGAAAAACTTAGCGGAATGGTAATTGACAACTTTACATTACAACGTAAAGCAAAATTATAATTTTACCCTGTGTCTACATGCCATAGGCTTGGGTGTGCAGTCACATTGGTTGACTAGAAGTCTATAATTCTTAAACTCTATAGCATAACTATTTTGTGACATTGTCACTGTTGAATATAAATTATCCCTCCTTTCGGGTTGTCCAAATATCCTGGCATATTTTGACCAATATATACTTTGAAAGTAATAAGTTTTATCCATCAGCCAAAACGTTGTTTTTGTAATATAGTGATGGAGAGATCAACATCTTAATATTATTTTGAGCTTTGTCGTTTTAGTCTTCAAGTTGACGACATCCATTCTACCAAGCAGTAGCCAGTGCAAGAGTTTCACATGGTAATATTTTATACAACAACTTGCTGGGGATCATATATAAAGCTTCCCTATTGTAACTAAATATCGCTGCATGCTTGAATTCTTCTCGTCTTGTGAGAAATATTATAGCGATAAAAGGACGATGTTATATGATTAGAGTTAAGTTAAATGGTCTAACAGTCTGTATATTGCTTTAACCACGTAAGTACTTAAACAATTTTATTGTAATGGTAATTATGTTAAGAAATTTAGGTATATAACCATGGTGACCATTTGTATAAATTATAGCATTTGGTAATCGGTTCCATGTTTTTTTTTTTTTTTTTTTTAATAATCTCTGGAGATGAAAGTCAAGAAAAATTAAATTGATATCTGATTGTG
>NC_090729.1:20022933-20042933 GCF_036898095.1 Palaemon carinicauda | reverse complement strand
ACTTATAAGGTCGTGGGAGTCAAACCTTTGAATAATATTGAAATTTGAAAAGCTGGATTTGTTAAACTATAATTCACAAAGATATTGAAACAAATTTGTAGTAGAAAAAAAAATAAAAAAAAATTGGTGTAATTATGCCAACTTGGAAATAAAAAAAAAAGATTTATTGAAAAAAATATATATTATAAATAAACTACTTAATATATTATAAATACGTAGATGAAAAGCCTTTCGCATATTAAAAAAAAAATATGTAAGGAAACCAAAATTTAATTTTTTATTTTTGTATTTATTTATTTATTTATTCATTTATTTTAATGAATCAGTCCCTTTTAAAGTTTATATACAATTACAGTTGAAGGATTAAATAATTAATACAGAAAATATCGAAAAAAAAAATTTTCTATATTATGCAACTATAAAATAAAAAAGAAAATAACGTTCAGTTAGTTTATAAAGGAGACCTCCCAATAAATGAGAGATAATAAATATGTTCAAACGACAATAAACAGGTTACGTTACAAAGAATCCTATAACATAAAGTTTTTCTGTGCGAATTGTTGTGAGGCCTTTTTTTTTCTAGAGGATATGTGATATTCAGTTCGTCGTTCAGGAGACATTAATGGATTTCTTTCATTAACATTAAAATTAAAAGAAATAACATTGTTATTCTCCTACCTATATTAAACATTACTTGTTTACCAACCAATATTTACAATGTAAAGTAGACCTACTGAAAAACCCCTCAAGATTACTCATGCTACGTAATGATAGATATTAGATATCACATTAGTCCATTACTAATTTCACTATAAATAAAATATGCTTACTTTTACAGCAACTTACAGTTATCTGTGAGACCAATCTGTGACTAAAACTGTTCATTATTTACAAAGTTTATCGCTTTTGTCAAAATCAAAGAGATGGCTAATATTCATTATTCATATTCATTACATACTCAGTATATTCCAGAGCTATAGTAATTATCATTTACTAATGGTGAGTAAACTTTTGAGTTAATCAGCACAAAGAATTTTGGCTGTTTGCTTGTTTTCTTTCATTTCTCTTTGGAGAGCTCTTATTGTTTAGAGAATTTTCTCTTTCACCTCATATAACCTCGAGAGGCCTTTTTTAATGATATCTTTGTTTGTCAGAATTTAATAAAGGGATTATTATAATTCAGTTGCCAGGCACGAAATATTTTTCTTTCATCATTTTAGGAGAAGTCACATATGTCAATTTCTAATTAAAAGGTTTTCGAAACTCATTCCACTAATTTATGCTTAATTAAAACAGCTTTAGGCAACTTTTACATAGAATATAATTTAGCATTTTAGAAGGTATTAAAATGAGAAGGATGTTTTCCTCGGAGTCCTCTCGCATGCAGTTTTTATGCATTTTAATTGAAGCTATAAGATTCAATCAGATTCTTAAATAGGAACCCAATTACTAATTTGGAGAGTGGTAAAACAACGTAACATATTTACAAAGGTGTCGGCGATATACAGCAGAGTATATATATATATATATATATATATATATATATATATATATATATATATATATATATATATATATATATATATATATATTATATATATATATATATATATATATATATATATATATATATATATATATATATATATATATACATACATATATATATATATATATATATATATATATATATATATATATATATATATATTTATATATATATATATATATATATATATATATATATATATATATATATATATATATATTTAAATGCATATATATACACATGTATATATATATATATATATATATATATATATATATATATATATATATATATAAATACACATGTATATATATATATATATATATATATATATATATATATATATATATATATATATATATATATATATATATATATATATATGGGTCTAGGACTTTTCGTCCAAAGCACTTTCGTCGAGAGCCCTTTCGTCTAAAGCACTTTTGTCTAAAAGGATTTTGGTTTAAAGACACTCTGGTCTAACAGCGCTTTGGTCTAAAAGCGCTTGGGTCTAAAAGCACTTTGGTCTAAAATACATAAAATGCATAAAAAGGTAAAATGATAACAAGTCAAAAGTAATAAAAATGTTTTATTAAGATATAAATTCATATAATTAAAGATAAAATCTTAGCTATTACAAGAAGAGTCATCAAAAATACTAATAATGTAATACAAAAAATTGGTTAAAGATAAAATCTTAACTATTATAAGAAAAGTAATTAAAAATACTTATAATGCAATACAAAAAATTGCGAAATAAAAGCAAGTAAAAATTTTTAAAAATGTAAATAAGAGACAATTTGAGTTCTTTTTAAATACTATGTGCATTGCTTCTGAGGTAATCTTCCAATAAACGATTCTGGTAATCAGCAACAACATTGTAAATTCTTTGCTCTCTTCTTGCTACTTTGGTATTTGGTTTCTTTGGGTTTGCTCCTACGGTAAGTTGAGATATTCTTGTTTTGACGATTTGTTCTTTTCTTCTTAGAGCATCCAGAACATTATATAAATTTAAATGAGATCGAACTAATACACCAAATCGTCTATGCCCTGCTTCAAATGAATTTATCGTACGAGCGTTACCTGCAAGTGTAAGTTCATAAACATTCCATTCATATACTGAAAATAATAGCTTGGACCATCTTCCATTTCGTCTTTGCATCCCGTTTACAAAAGTATTGTCTATGACTCTATGTATTCAATAAACGGCAATGCATTTTCTGGTACTTTTTGTTTTAAACATTGAGGATCTCAACTTTTGCAAAGATGATGGGGCCGCCAAGATCAAACTCTATCCTCATCGTCTGATCCACTATCATGTAGCAACCAGTTTTCTTCTCCCAATGTTATTCTAAACCTACCTTGCATATCTACATCGGCTAATGATGTCGGAAGCTCGGGAAATTGTTTACGTCTTAATTTCCGAACATTTCGAGTCATAGAAGCAGTGGTAGGAAGCAGCGGCTGGGAACATTCAGGAACCTGACTAATCACTTCAGATATAATTGCTGCCGGCGTTTCAGATGTTGTACTAGCCTTTTCTGTAATTTAGTTTTTTGCTTGCAACACATATACTTTTTCCGCACCACCAGCGTGGTTATGATTTGAGGTTTTCATAACTTCACGATTTCTACGTAAAATAAGGCGACCGGGACACATCCGGTCTTCACATCGCCAATAAGAAACTGTTTTGGTTGCGTTATTCCTCGTGTAATGATAGCCATTGTAACATAGTTTATCTTTTCTATTTTGGGGGTTTTAGCTGAAAATAAATAACTAAGAAAGTATTTTTTTGTATTGTAAACTTTGTTGTAAAATAAACGAGTCTTTATACCAAAAAACCTTAACGAGGAAGAATGGTTATTACCCGAAATTCCTTTTATGCCAAATTAGTCATTAGGTCAAAGAAAATTCCAAAAAAAAATATTTAGCAGAATATGCTTTTAGACCAAAGAGTTTTTAGACTAAAGTGTTTTTGGACTAAAGTGCTTTCAGACCAATGTGCTTTTAGACTAAAGTGCCTTCAGACGAAAGTGCTTTAGATGAAAGTGCTTTAGACGAAAGTGCTTTAGACGAAAGGGTCGTATCCCATATATATATATATATATATATATATATATATATATATATATATATATATATATATATATATATATATATATATATATATATATATATGCATATATATAAATATATATATATATATATATATATATATATATATATATATATATATATATATATATATATATATATATATATATATATATATATATAAAAAAAATTATATATACAGTATATATATATATATATATATATATATATATATATATATATATATATATATATGTGTGTGTATGTGTGTATTTATATATATGCATACATATATATATATATATATATATATATATATATATATATATATATATATATATATATATATATATATATATATATATATATATATGTACATATATATTTATATATATATATATATATATATATATATATATATATATATATATATATATATATATATATATATATATATATATATATATATTTCGGCCACGCAAAATGGTATTGGCAAACTTATGACTCCTGTGTGTACTCTATATGCAAGTGCGTGTGTGTGGTTGCATACCTCTGTAGATACTGCTCGTCTTTTTATGGCATCAGTACAGATATATATATATATATATATATATATATATATATATATATATATATATATATATATATATATATATATATATATATATATATATATATATATATATATATATATATATATATATATATACACAAAGATTGGATAAAGAAAATATAGAGAGGAAACCAGAACCCATGTGAAGGGGACACTGTACAACGTTTGGATGAAATTAAGGTGTTAAATGACAGATTGTTTGGGGTAGATATGAGAGAACACGTTCCGGCATTTGATGCTGCAATACATGCAATTGCTCTCGATGACGTGATATATGTCACAAGTGTTTGTTTACTGTCAGTTCAATAAACATGCGACAAATTCACAGAAATTTTTTTTACATTGTTTGTGATTCCTCTCAATCTCCCATATGGCAGCCAGACTATTTCGTACTAGCTGAAGCATAAACAATCAAGCATACAGAGAGAGAGAGAGAGAGAGAGAGAGAGAGAGAGAGAGAGAGAGAGAGAGAGAGAGAGAGAGAGAGAGAGATAGCCAACAAATGCAGGTAATAGTAAAGTTAACGGCTAGAGCTTTGTCCTGTAAATGAAGATAAAGACCCATCCTAACCAGTTAAAATTATTTGAAAGAAGTTTTGATATTGCAGTTTTATTTAAGGATTGTGTATCCAAGATGAACAGCTTTTTATGTTGTAACCATTAATAAGTTACATACTGAACAATAACAATTAATTTCCCCCTTCATAGAATATGAAGTACGATCCATTTTGTTAAAAGTTTAGCCAATTCTAATGGAGAGTAGAAAAAAAATCCATTCTTCCTGAATATACAGTATATAGCAGTAACTACTGTTTCATACACGCTCGTACACTGTAACGGTTTTGATGTTTCCTCTTATCAGTCGATCTCGCCTGCACTGTTATAGACCAACTTGTACTATCACGCTTCCCCATGTTTGAATGTTTGTGACGTTATTGCTCGCGTTCACCTTGCCTCTCAGTTATCACTTAACTGGCGCCTTCGCACAATGGTGACCAGCGGAGTGTGGCTCTCTCCTGCTTGCCTCCTCACTGCTGTTCCCTGGTGTTTGAAGATGCAACCAACCAAACCTGCCTCTTTGGCACACGCTGACTCAATAAAACTGCCGTCCTTTGCAAGCAGAAAAGCATTTGCCTTGTTTCAGCATGCTAAAGTCTAGTTTTGCATCAAGGGCATGACTGAGGTAAGCACCAGAGCAGGTTATGTTCTCGCAGCGATCCCCGAAGACACGTTCCCGGAAATCTCCGATTGGCTCCGGGAGCAAGGGGACACCCAAATAGCAGATATCACACTAAAAATATAACTCCAGGAGCAATGTTCACCATTGCCATCAACCCGCATACCGAAGCTTTTTCATCTCTTTCAACAACCATCGGGGGGAAAAAAAGGCTTCTCTCCCGCAGGGAAATGACCATTATCGCTTGCCTGCAACATTCCGCAGACGGCTCTCCTCAAGAGGTGAGCCTCCTTTGTGTCTTTTGGGTATATCACTTACCACTCAAATTTTTGGCTGCTGTGAAGAAATTTTCAAATGGATGTCAGTGGAAAAAAAAAAAAACCTGTAAGTAGGCCATCGCCCTCGGTGGTGGCCCCCACTGTCACTAATCTTTTCTTTTTACATGAAGAAGGTACAGGTCTTTGAATTTTGGTAGGCATGATTGCTTAACGTTCTCTTCTGCAAAGGCCTCTCTCTAGGACACAAAGTATTCTGTCTAATTCCGCCAACATCCACCTGGTAGCTGCCAATGGATATGCGATACCCAACCCCGACTACGAAACTCTCACATTATCATTTGGAAGTGCCAAATGTGTTTGGAAATTTCTTATTGCTGACATCACATTGCCAATCCTTGGTGCGGATTTCCGCTCAAATTTCCTCCTCCTAGTTGGTGTAGCTTACCAACGGCTAGTCAACAGGGATTCGTATTCCTCGACACCTTTCCAGCCAGCCCCCTCGGACCTTGTTCTCCACATCAGCGCACCCACAGAAAGCCTACGCCCACCTCCTCACATCGTACCCGATAGTTTTCCGCCCGGAACTTCGTCAAACGCACATGGTTCCTGCCAAGCGGTATTTATCGTCCTATCAAGATGACAGGCCTCACATAATTTGACACGGGAATGCACGTTCTCCTCCGCAACGACACTAGCAAGCCACCGCTAACGCCGTCTTACACGTTCCCTTTCTTTGTGATCCGTTGTACGCCAAAGGATTTCTGCATCAACATCTATGGCAAAGAAGACTAGGTTTCCATTGACCGCCTAAGACCTGCGTACCTCCTATCAGATGAATAATCAATTAAATAGAAATCATAAAAGACAACAACAAACAGAATAAGCGACATAATGGGTAGGAAAGTGTGTTAAGGGAAGCTCTGGTTTGACTTTTGCTTTAAAACATCAGGAGTAAATAGCTTTATTCAACAGGATTTACCCATGAACTTTATTATCAACCATTAAGGAGAGGTATCTAGAGCACTGCGTCAAAGTACCATTTTGATAAGGTAATTAATATGAAATCTATTAGAGAAAAACAAACATTTTTTTTTCTTTAATGAAATAGATAATAACTATCAGTGTGATCTATATGGAAGATAGTTTGAATGCGTTGACACAAAATTTTTCCTGGAAGAATGAAACAATATTAGATATTTGACAATGTCATCATCCTTCCAAATCTTATTCATCGAAGTTTATCCAACCTCAACGCGTTGTAATCTTTCTCTGTTTTGAGAGAGAGAGAGAGAGAGAGAGAGAGATATGACGTGCAATTTCCTTCCGGAATTTATCCTGGAATGGATGTATCTAGTTGAGGCCAACATTATTCTTGTAAATGTGGATCGTCAGAAAATAATTTTTTTATTCTATGAATATTTGAAAATATCACGTGGTCCCGGAGGACCAATTTCTTCAACTGTAATTGATAGCGGATATTACAGTTTATTCGAATGAATAAGCATTTCTTATAATACTAGAGATGTTTCGTAAATAGGATTTAAAAACACAATCAAGGAATTTTATCCATACGAAAATAAAGCTTACTTATCTTGCGAGTCAGTCGAGCCAGGCAGAGTAATATAGTATCATATAGGAATTCACTGAAGTTCCACATTTAACTATAACATGCACATCGCACCCGTCAGACATACCTAGGTGGAAACTGTGAGAGATGATGCTGGAGATGAGTGAGGAGAAAAGTGAAATAAAGTCAATGGAGGGAATGCGTGGCGAAATTTCACTCCTCGGTGTTCTGTGGCATTTTTGCCGTCATAGGATTATTATTATTATTATTATTATTATTATTATTATTATTATTATTATTATCATTATTATTATTATTATTATTATTTTAATGTTATTAGTAATATAGTTTTTTTATTAATCCTTGTGGTCTGTTAAAATTTTGGTAACAACTAATCTGTTCCGGGTCAAAATGACCCGTGTGATAAATTCTGACAGTTCCTTGCCATACAAAGTACTTTTTAAATTTATTTTGCATGTCGAAGGTACACTGCAAGAATGTTATTATCATTTAGGCTCCAAATCTACCTCTACCAACCAATTACTTTATTGAAAAATTGGTTTCAGTTGAAATTATTGCAGTTGAATATTGTGACACCATGGATTTACATCTAATTTTTGGGAAGATTGCTGTTACATTGCTAAAAAATTGCACTAGACTCCAAAGGACAAAAGCATTGTAAGCAGACACATCCATTATGTTATCAAACAAGGCCATAGGGCATCTCTTTGTCTGACGCTTTGACCTATAAGTTCCAACAAGTTTGTCTAAATTATCAACTCCTCCTTTACTTGAATTGTAAAATTCAATTATATCAGGTTTCTTTTCTTCTTCATCACTACCAGTGACACTATCATGCATGTTATTCAACAATACAATAGTTTTTCCTTTTCTGGGACAATATGAAATAATAATATTTTTTTCATAGTAACCTTCAAGGGTAGCATATCTGGTCATTCCTTTAGGGTTATAGAATTCTACTGGGAGTTCTTTTCGATTTTTTTCTGATAGTTCCAACAATTGTTTGCTTGCGCTTTTTCAGTTCCTTAGCTAAATATAAGCTACAGAAAAAGTTGTCACAAGTTACATTTCTACCTTTAAGCCCTTTTGTGAGTTGCAAGAACAATACGTTTACCTTGCTCATGTTCTGCAAATTCATCTGAACGACCAGTGTAAACTTCAGCATTCCAAATATAACTATTCTCTGCATCACATGCTGCCCAAATCTTTATTACATATCTATCAGGTTTTGATGGAATATACTGCCTAAATAGATACTTTCCTCTAAAAGGAACTAGTTGCTCATCTACGGTAACAGTTGATGATATGTTATACATCAGAGGGAGTCTCTCAACCCAAATGTTCCAAATATTTCTAATAGGAGCAAGTTTGTCCGTGGATCTCCTTTGAGCTCTGGTTTCAAAATCATCAAATCTAATAAACCTAGAATATTTCATAAAGGTATCAAGAGACATTGTAGCTCGAAATATAGGACGTCCATATGTGTCATCCCAAAGACTCCTAAGAGACTCTCCAAGAGATTTATAAACTCCTGCTAAAAGACGGAATCCATAAAATGCTCTCAGGTTTTCTAGGCTAATTATATCTCCTGAACCCAAGACACGATTAGCTTCTTTGTTTGTCATTTTCAAAATAACATTGAATAATTTTGGAGTTATGAATAATTTAAATGCAGACTATATATCTGATATTCTTGAAGCTGCATAACGAGTGATACCAGGAGTTTGATCAATGATATTTCTTGCACACCTCTTTCCTGATGACCTGTTTGCTTTTTCTGAAGACCATACAATAATTCCCTTTTTGGATGTGAAATTCACAGAGGAAGGTGGCTGTTCTTCATCATTACAGTTTGTATCAATGGATGTGGAATTTGAACTGGTAGATGTTTGATCATAAGGTTCATTGCCATTATCCATACCGGTATTTCCCTTTCTGGTTGAAGAATTTGGACCGGAAGACTTCAGCTTCATCTTCATAGTCAGAGTAACTGAGACCATAATGAAAGGAAAGATGCTCATTTTCACCATCATCACTTTCTGAAGATATACAATCACTTTCTTCACTGGATTCATGGCCATAAAACTTGTTTACAGCAAAAGCTGTACACTTTCTGGAACACAAACAAAAAAACTGCTTGTGTTAGTGTCCAAAACATGTGACCTAGACTATTTCTGGTAATAATTATACTTAGCATTTTTCTTACCAATATTTCCTCTCAATTATTATAAATCAAAGACAACAATCTTACAATGATGTAAAGACTCACTTATCCATGGTTGATGAATTTTACTAAGAAAAATTTTATAGAAGTTCTCTCACTTTTTTATCTATAACTTGTAATAAAAAAAGATAAATTTTCTATGAATACAATAATCAAAGGAATTGTATAAACTGCATTTGAAAGGGTAACTTCAATAATCATACCATCTTTGATACAGATAGCGAATAACTGTGAAAAAATACAGCAAAAAGTAGGTACGGGTCATTTTGACCCGAAGAGATTAGATGTTACTTTTTTTGCTGCTCAGTAACTACTGGGAAATATTTTAACAGGCTTAGGCAACACAGTAACCTCTTAAAGTCAGGAGAATTCAAGGAGTATGAAGCTTCAATCTCTAAAAACAAGAGAGATATGGTAATGTAAAATTGTTTTCGGGTCAAAAAGACCCCTAACAGTGCAGAAGGGTTAAATATATAATTTTGAGAATCGTTTGTTCATTATCATTATCATCAGCATTATTTTTATGGTCATTATTATAAAGACAATAATTGTCTTAAGATATTAATCACAAATCATCCTGTGAAAATTTATTTATCTAAGGCAATAATCACCTGACATTAGTCAAGTGGGCTGACAAACGACATGTGGGGATAGGGGAGGATTTGGCTGTCTGGTCAGCTCATCAATCCTCCAAAAGGATATGATCCACTGAGGTAGATTCTAGGGATTGGGAATGTACAGAGGACGTTATGATAGTAACGAATGTTCTCCATTCCTACACCCACTTATGGAGCTTCAAGAAAATATCTCTTGAAAGAAAGACACCATCTTTTTCACAACACCAAGTAATTGTAATGATGAGTAAGGAAGCCACTGTTAATTAATTAAGTGCATATTTACAGAGAACATTATATATACCATACACGCAAATATATATTTATATATATATATAAATATATATATATATATATATATATATATATATATATATATATATATATATATATATATATATATATATATATATATATATATATATATATATATATATATATATACACGCACACAGACACACACACACACACACACACACACACACACATATATATATATATATATATATATATATATATATATATATATATATATATATATATACACACACACACACATATATATATATATATATATATATATATATATATATATATATATATATTTATATATATATATTCACATATATATATATATATATATATATATATATATATATATATATATATATATATATATATATATATATATGTATATACAGTATATATATATATATATATATATATATATATATATATATATATATATATATATATACATAATATATATATAAATATGTATATATATATATATATATATATATATATATATATATATATATATATATATATATATATATATATATATAAATATATATATAAATATATATATACAGTATATATATATATATATATATATATATATATATATATATATATATATATATATATATATATATATATATATATATATATATATATATATATATATACATATACATATATGAATTAGTGTGTTTGTTCATAGCTATCCAACATATGAAACGTATTCAGTTATTGATATGATGTAGTTACTTCATGCAATTATTTGTTAAAGTGCTAAGATAAACGAGGAAGAAACATAGTCAGTCGCAAACAACACAGCATTCCACTTACTTTCAGGTGGAAAAGGAAATGCAGGATATATATCTTGGAATAAGGAAATATATTCTCCAATTAGCATTTTATTTATTTCAGAGATATTTCCCGCTTTAAGGGTATGAAAACTCACATTGCATTTATTGGATAAGTAAATTTTCTTGAAAGGGAAATGTTTTGATATTTATAATGCTCTATTAGTGTTCTTTCTATTTGTCGATTTCACTCTATCTATAAACTTCTTTCCTCTTACGAATATTTTTTTTTTTTTTAATCTAGAAATATTTATCTATGTTATATAAATAACTCAATGAAACATAGGTCCTTAGAAGATTTTTACAAAAAAAAAAGAAATATTCTTGATATTGAAGTTGATTTACTAATTACGTGTAGCGTATGGTGATCCTTAACTAATGGCACTTCTTTTTTTAGATTTTACCTTTAAATTATGTGATCATTGTGGAACTTTTACTTTCTGGATCTTTCCATTCAACGCATGTTCTGTTTTTTATGAAATATTTCAATCACACAATGAATACTTCTCTGCATAATTGCTATATATAATCTTCCTTCAGTTGGCCAATAAAATACATAATAACTGAAATATTCTTGTATCTTGCTAATTACATAAAATACTAATGAAAAGGAGTTAAGGTACAAAATAATCTCTCTCTCTCTCTCTCTCTCTCTCTCTCTCTCTCTCTCTCTCTCTCTCTCTCTCTCTCTCTCTCTCCGCTTCAGTCGTGAAAACGCTCCTTTTGATGTGACGAATGTGAAAGCTTATCCGTGAATATTTTTGGTTCTCATCAGGGTAAAATTTAATATATAGATGTTAATCATGAGATGGTACAAACGAAAAAAATTGACGGTTGGTATTTGAAAGGAACATTGCTTATTCGTTGAATCTAAAAGCCCAAGAATGATAAATATATTTCATAATCTAATAAATGTAGGTAAACCCTAAAACAAAGAAGTTATTGAAAAATATATAAAAATTAAATAATAATTCCCATTCTAAGTTCATGAGATTGAAAAGTGGATATTTAAGACAAGAAACAATTATCATTTCAGTAAATTCCAGGGAGTAGCTCTGAATGATGAGCATTGCAGATTGTTTCCCATCTCTTCAGTGTATATTTGAAATGCCCGATCTGATGAGAAAATATACATCGAATATTAAAAAAAAAAAAAAATATATCTTTTGAATACTTTTACCTCATTGGATATTATTATAACGTCAGAACCCACCTCTCCCTTTTTGATAGAGAGTATTCAGATGGTAATTTATTAAGATACGCTAAAAAAAACATACTTAGACATCTAAAGGAAAAGTAATTGAAAACTAATTTTATTTCTGTTTCTTATGTAAGAATCTTTTAAGGACCCTCTGAAATCAAACCATTGATCTCTAATCTTGGGTAGTCACATAGCCTCTTTATCATGGTCTTGGGTGTAATTCTTTTAGATTGAGGGTGCACTCTGGCTCACTATTCTATCTTATTTCTCTTCCTCGTATTTTATTAAAGTTTTTATAGTTTATTTAGAAGATATTCATCTTAATTTTGTTGTTTTTAAAATATATTAATCTTCCTTGTTTCCTTTCCTCATTGAGCTATTTTCCTTGTTGGAGCCCCTTGTCTTACAGCATCCTGATTTTCCAACTAGGGTTGTAGCTTTGCAAGTAATAATAATAATAATAATAATAATAATAATAATAATAATAATGATAATAATAATAATAATAATAATAATAATAATAATAATAATAATAATAATAATAATAATAATGCTACATCTAAGTTCTCTGTTATCAAGTAAATATATTACCAAATATAATGTATTTCTCGTTGGAGATACATATTACCGCGAGACCTATTTATACAAGTGAAAATGTTGGGTTTTTATAAGTGTTTTCATATCGGTCATCAATGAGATTTTCTTGTGCTTGCCACACCATCCCTAGGCAAAGTGTCACCTAAACATTGGCAGTGTTGAAGAGGGGAGAATTTGCTCAGACTGGACAGCAAAACCTCTTCGCCCGTCAGCGGCTGCAGCATCCAATATCTTCTGGTCTCTCGAGAGATATTAAATCGAAAACTTTTTTCACAAATAGTCTTCACGAATATCATCTTCAGCCCAGCTGCTACAAGCAAAAGGCACGTCCTCTATCATCTGTCCTGCAAATATCACTAAAATATTTTTGGAAGCTACTCTAGGAGATTGCAATGGCTTATATAATTTAAATATAAATTTTGATCAATTGATATACTAAAAGATTGAACGGCTTCAATAGAATTTACATTTTCACCTAATGTATTTGTAGTCAGGAAAGAAAAAGATGGAGCTTTCATTCTTCAGTTTTAAGATAAATCTCGATAACAAAAAAGCTATGAAAGAACTTTCGAACCCACTAATGAGAAACTAGTCATATCAATTTAGATCTGAGCCAGAATGACGTGGCCTCTCTAATCTACCTGAATTAGTCAGCTATTCATGTAGTCCAAAAAAACTGTACAACAGATCCAAACAGCTCACTAATACAATTAATGAAAATACCCATGGGAAAAGAAAGCAACTAATGTTTGCCTTATGATCACTAACGTTAGGTATGAAAACAATTTTTTTCCTCATAGGGATTATCAGATCATTTCACATTTAATTTCTATTGACAAGTTTATAATATGGACTTTCTTTGAAGTAGGAAAACAAATTAGTGTGCATCTCAACCATGATTTCTTCCAAGAGGACTTTCTGTTAGTCAGTCTTTTTTTGTGCTTTCAATTAATGTGAATCCGAATATTTAGAGGAAAATATAGAATAATTCATATGGTATATGTCATATTGTCACTAGGAGAGAAAATTTCCACAACCAAAACACGACGCCATTTGAAACATTTTAATTCGGGGATAAACACATGAAGACATAACAGAGAAATAAAATGTCGATAATATGTCGTTTACAGTTGCAATTGCTTTCTTCCTTACTGAAGGCAAAGAAAGAAAAACACGGTTGTTCAAGTAGCAAGGAAAGAAATTATTCATTAGCGAAATAGCGTCTATGAATTACTTTAATTTACCGAGATAAAAAGGCTTTCACTTAAGTGATATTCTGAGTAAATATTGTTCGCTAAAGTTCTTTAAGGATGAAGTAAGTTGTTTTGAAATGAAGCAACCCGTTCTTAAGGGAAATGAAATCTCTCTCTCTCTCTCTCTCTCTCTCTCTCTCTCTCTCTCTCTCCGACTTTGTAAAGGGAGGAAAACCTTTACAAAAATATCCCTCAAATGGTACCTGCCGTAGGTTCCTTGGAATGATATTCGCAATATATTTCTAGCCGAAAATGCCCTATTTAGAAAATTTATGCGAACTTTCCTCTTCTACATGAAAGAGTAGATATGAGTGAAGAACATTTGAAAAAGAAATTTTAATGTATTCTGAATGATAAATTATATATATGTATATATATATATATATATATATATATATATATATATATATATATATATATATATATATATATATATATATATATATATATATATATACACACACACACACACACACACACACACACACATATATACATATATATATATATATATATATATATATATATATATATATATATATATATATATATATATATATATATATATATATATATATATATATATATATATATATATATATATATATATATATATATATATATATATATATATATATATATATATATGTATGTATATAAAGTCTGATATATCTTGATTCACTCACATTTCTTAAAGAAAATCTGGTAACCTTTTACTGTTGTATAAACTGAGGTTCAGAAATTAATTCTGTCCAGCAATGAATCATACTCTGCCAGAATGTAACCGGACGTAACCCTAAATGGAATGGGTCGCTGTGTCGTGATTTGGCCGAATATATCAGCATTAAGGGAAATTTGAACTCTGATTCACTTAGTGGAAATGGAGGTCACTAGGAAACATATGGAACAATGGTTAGACAAATTTGAATTTGAAATGTTTTGATGATGTTTCTTATCGTGGTGTTTTATTGGTACTCTGAAGTAGGTGTTAACCGACTTTTAAGGATTTTTGGAATTTCGTTGGTTTTCGGGTGGACAATAGGGCGACAAGTTATACCAGCAACCGTGGGAGAAGCCTTTTTCAACATCAACCTGCATTATCTCCAGTGTCGGCCAACCTGAACATCGAGATGCTGGCTAAGTTGTAAGCGTATTGCGAATTGTTCATTAACTGAAGACGTTATACATATAAACATATATTTATTTATTTATATATATATATATATATATATATATATATATATATATATATATATATATATATATATATATATATATATATACATATATATGTATATATATATATATATATATATATATATATATATATATATATATATATATATATATATATATATATATATATATATATATATATATATATATATATATATACACACACACACATGTGTATATATATATATATATATATATATATATATATATATATATATATATATATATATATATATATATATATATATATATACATATATATATATATATATATATATATATATATATATATATATATATATATATATATATATATATATATATATATATATATAGGTATATATAAATATATATATATATATATATATATATATATATATATATATATATGTATATATATATATATATATATATATATATATATATATATATATATATTTATATGTATATATATATTTATATATATATATATATATATATATATATATATATATATATATATATATATATATATATATATATATATATATATATATATATATGTATATATATATATATATATATATATATATATATATATATATATATTTATTTATATATATATATGTATATATATATATATATATATATATATATATATATATATATATATATATATATATATATATATATATATATATATATATATATATATATTGGGCTCAAGCCATGGCACCCAGAGTATTTAACCACAGGTTATCACAGAATTCTAACTTCTGGAGCGAGTATCCTAAAGGTTTCCCTTTTAAGACATCGTATATCAACAGGGGACGCATGTATTAACGTGCCACATAGCTATCTACACCCCGAACAGAGTTAACCTTCGGTGTGTAAAGGCGTAGAATAGCTGGGAGCCGTTCCACAGCTAATCTCGTCCGTGGCTACTTTTGGTACTCGAGACGTAAACAAACGGGCGCCATTGCTAAATGATGTCACGTCCGTCTTCATCCTTTGTACAGTAGCTCACCTTACTTAGACGGATTTTCCCCGTGCTCACTTTATTGTCTTGCATCTTTATCATGTCACTACCTTCGGCCTCGCCTTCTTCTGGAAAGTTGAGTACAAGGTTCCAGTATTGTTTAGTTAAGCTCTGACCGTAAAGTAAATATTACTTTTCGAGATATTCGATGTTTTGTGGCAGAGCAGTGCCTCAACCGGACCCGCCATTTTATGGCGTCGTTGTTGTTCTGCATGCCTTATTTAGTTAGCCGCAACAACGCTTCCGGCCTTATTTACTAATCGATAAAATTAGTTTATTTAGTGTTCATAGCTAGGAACTTCTATATCGTGTTTTGACGCTTTTTTACAGGTAATCGATTGACCCCATACCAGTTGGTTGCTATAGCCCCCAGGCCATAGCGCCTATATCAGTGTTCATGCATGATTTTTATCAGTGATCCTAGGCTTACTTATGAAAATAGTGGCATTATTTTACAATACTATTGACTGTGATGCAAGTGTTTTCGCCTTCAGGGACCATATAGGGGATAGGTTAGTTAGTGTTCCTTTCTAACCTAACCTACATGTAGGACCCCTATATGCTTCCTTCATCCCCCTGCCCTTGGGCATTCCCTCTGTGTAGCCTTGCTCCCCCTACCACGTAAGGGGATCAAGCTCTTATCAGAGTATTTTATCGCCTCTCTGTCCTCCCTAAGGGAATGAACCCCCCTTAGGGTTGCGCCTGAGAGTGAGGAACGGCTAGTCCTTCCTCTATTGCTAGGACTAAGTCTACGACTTTCCTGCGATAGCGATATGTCTTCAATCCTTCCTAGTTCAGGACGTACATCCCAGCTCTAGGTTAGGTTTTGGAGGGGTTAATTCTGTCCCATGCTGAAACTATACCCATGCACCGTTTTCAGTCAGGCTGCCTTACCTTAGGTTAGGGAGTGTCCTCCCTTCCTAAGTGGCTGCTCTGGTACAGAACCCCTTCCATGGAAGACCCTTCTCTCCCCTCCCCACCTATCTCTTGTATGGCCTAGCCTATACTTAGGTTAGTCTATACCCATCTGTCCCCTGTCCTACAACTCCTCCTTAGGGTGGAGTGATAGGGCTACCTTGAGCTTCTGTGTACAGTCCGCTCTGGTACATATACCCTTCATAGTGTCCTATGGGGTTAGCCACTGGATGTGTTCTGTATGCAGGGGTTTCCCCCCCCCCCCTTTGGGTGTCCCCTAGCCCTCCCTTGGGGTACCTTAGCTCCCGGTCCTCTGCGGCCCCAGCTTCTGGGTGATAGAGTCAGCATCTATAATGGGTACACCCACTCAGGGGGAATGTCTGGGAGTCCATGGCCGGACCCCCTACATCCCTCCCTCTGTCTCTTTCACTATCCGGGTGCCGGTCCCTTGCCGCCTCCACTGTCGGTGATACCCACCTCCTACCTTGGTGACTCACTCCATATCCCCTTGGCCGCCAGTCCTCCGTGTGCCGGGGGACTGCCGCCTGCCGCCGGCTTCCAGCCGATGGCTCTCCCTCTTCCCCATAGCTTGGTCGTCCGCCCGCCGGCTGGCCCCCGGAGTGCCGGCATTCACTGCCGGCAGTCCGGTTCTGCTATAACCATCCTTGTTCCTGTCACCAATCCGGCAACCTCCGCTGCCGGAGCCGCCGCTCCCTCTGCCAGCGTCCCGCCGCTGTGCCGGCGGCCTCCACCCTGGTATTACTCTTGACTTTTATATTGTCTATCCTAATGCCAGAAACTCTGCTGGAGCGGCCTCCGGCGTGTCGGCGGTCTGCCGGAACCTTCTGGAGGCGTCAAGACGACTTGCACCCCCTTCTACTAGCTATCATCTAATACTGATAGCCCTACACTGCAACCAGATGGCTTGTTTACGTAAATGGATCAGTATCTTAGTACTGTTCTACTGGTAATCATGCTGTCTTCTTACATTTTACAGATTTCCAGCATGCTGCGTGTATCTTAGCGCGGCTGGTTGCCGGAAGCCGTTACCCTTTGGGATCGTTTAGCCCCCTAATTTGGGACTGAGTGGCCTCAGTCCCAACATTATCCTTGACAATTCCCATGGAATTCCATCTGCCCTATGGACTTCTACTGGAATTCTATCCTGTGCCTTCGGTCACCTCGGATTGTCCAAGGATGAAGCTTACGGTAACCAGCCGGGCGGGATGCACGGAGTATGTTTCTTTCCTATCTCAATCCTCTGTGCATCACACCCTTTATCAAGTTAAAATTAATGATTATTATTAACTTAGTTTAAGAGCCATTCTTATGACTCCCCCCATACTCATTTTCTCTTTCTTCCACAGGAGGAGCAGATGAAGTGTGACTTCGACTTCTGCGCTGTGAATCGCCCGCACTTCTGCGGGCATACGGCTTGTAGGACTCACGCCCCTTGTGCTAACAAGAAAGGGGATTTGAAATTCTGGGACCCGCTGAACTCTACGGTCTGCCAGGCTCGCCTAGTCGATGCCTTCCATAACCCTCCCTCAACGGAGGTCAGGGACACTTCTCGGGATAAGCTACGCAAGTGGGTGCGTGGCTTCCAGAAGAATGCCACCGGACCGTACCTGGCCACTGAAGAAATGAGGTCCCTTTTGTTCCCAAAGGCCTCCCCTGATTCTGTGGTGCCCAAAGATTTGATCCCCCCTGTCCAAATTAAGGTGGAACCAGACGTAGTCATGGCCCAGTCCATGCACGAGTGCCACCTGGATTCCGAGAACGACGAACACATGTCGGATATTTCGGAGGGCACGGAGAAGACCCTTATGGCTCAAGGTGCAGAAGATGATGTGGACCAGGTGGAATACGCCGAGTCGGAGCAAGAGGTCGCTCCTCCTTCCATCACCGCCCCTACTCCTACACCGACGGAAGTGTCTCTCCCGTCTACCTCCGCTACCCCGGAACCCATGCCATCCGCCCAAGAGATGTTCCGGATGATCAAAGCCATCATGGACGACAGGCTGAAAGAAAATCTACCACGATACATTAATTCTCTGGTATTCTTCCATCAGGACGCCATGGCTTGAGCCCAAAAAACGGATTTTGAGCGAAGCGAAAAAACTATTTTTGGGTGAGATAGCCATGGCGTCCTGATGGACCCTCCCTGCTACTTCGTCCAGTTTTAGGTCCCACCCTGCTCTGCTGTATCATGGTGATCAGCAAGCAACTGGCTTCAGGATGAAGACGGACGTGACGTCATTTAGCAATGGCGCCCGTTTGTATACGTCTCGAGTACCAAAAGTAGCCACGGACGAGATTAGCTGTGGAACGGCTCCCAGTTATTCTACGCCTTTACACACCGAAGGTTAACTCTGTTCGGGGTGTAGATAGCTAAGTGGCGCGTTAATACATGCGTCCCCTGTTGATATACGATGTCTTAAAAGGGAAACCTTTAGGATACTCGCTCCAGAAGTTAGAATTCTGTGATGACCT